>NC_068288.1:46921262-46948762 GCF_025860055.1 Xyrauchen texanus
CAGATCCACAAAACACATGTAGACAGGATGGGCATACTCCCAGGCCCCCTCCAGGATCCTTGCTAGAGTAAAGATCTGGTCTGTCGTTCCACGGCCAGGACGGAACCCGCATTGTTCCTCTTCAATCCGAGGTTCGACAATCGGCCGAATCCTCCTCTCCAGCACATTGGAGTAAACTTTACCAGGGAGGCTGAGAAGTGTGATAACCCTGTAGTTGGCACACACTCTCTGGTCCCCCTTTTTGAAGAGGGGAACCACCACCCCGTTCTGCCACTCCTTGGGCACTGTCCCAGACTTCCACGCAATGTTGAAGAGGCATGTCTTCCATGACATCCCCTCCACATCCAAAAATTTCAGCATTTCTGGTCGGATCTCATCAATCCCCGGGGCTTTGTCACTGCGGAGTTGTTTGACTACCTCAGTGACCTCCCCCAGAGCTCCGGCTCTGCTTCTAGCCATGTTGGGATTTAGGAGTTCTTCAAAGGGTTCCTTCCACCGCCCAATAACGTCCTCGGTTGAGGTCAACAGCGTCCCATCTTTGCTGTATACAGCTTGGATGGTTCCCCGTTTCCCCCCTCCTAAGGTGGTCTTAAAGCAATTTGGTGCGGACCGAAAGTCCTTCTCCGAGGCCACAGCCCTTCGGGCCTGTCGGTCCCTTGCAACTGCCTCCGGTGACCTCCGGGACAACATATCCTGGAAGGCCTCTTTCTTCAGTCGGATGGCTTCCCTGACCACCAGTGTCCACCTCGGTGTTCGAGGGTTACCGCCCTTAGAGGCAGCTAAGACCTTGAGGTCGCAGCTCTCCACCGCGGCTTCGGCAATGGAAGCTTTGAACATTGTCCCCAACCTCCGCAGGGATGCCTGAAAATCTCCGCCAGAGGTGTAAATAAATAATAAACGAATTAAATATATAAAAAAAAGATATAATATATTAATAGTTATATCATATATTATTTGTTGGTGGTGGTGTAGTGGTCTAAGCACATAACTGGTAATCTGGTAATCAGAAGGTTGCTGGTTTGATCCCCACAGTCACCACCATTGTGTCCTTGAGTAAGACACTTAACTCCAGGTTGCTCCGGGGTGATTGTCCCTGTAATAAGTGCTCTGATACATTGGTAATCAGAAGGTTGCTGGTTTGATCCCCACAGTCACCACCATTGTGTCCTTGAGTAAGGCACTTAACTCCATGTTTCTCCGGGGGGATTGTCCCTGTAATAAGTGCTCTGTATAATACATTGGTACTCAGAAGGTCGCTGGTTTGATCCCCACAGTCACCACCATTGTGTCCTTGAGTAAGACACTTAACTCCAGGTTGCTCCGGGGGGGATTGTCCCTGTAATAAGTGCACTGTAAGTCGCTTTGGATAAAAGCGTCTGCCAAATGCATAAATGTAAATGTAAATGTAATATATTATTTGTAATTTAATATATTGAATATATTAATAGTTATATAATATATTATTTGTAATTTAATATATTGAATATATTAATAGTTATATAATATATTATTTGTAATTTAATATATTGAATATATTAGTAGTTATATAATATATTATTTGTTATTTAATATATTGAATATATTAGTAGTTATATAATATATTATTTGTTATTTAATATATTGAATATATTAATAGTTATATAATATATTATTTGTTATTTAATATATTGAATATATTAATAGTTATATAATATATTATTTGTAATTTAATATATTGAATATATTAATAGTTATATAATATATTATTTGTAATTTAATATATTGAATATATTAGTAGTTATATAATATATTATTTGTTATTTAATATATTGAATATATTAATAGTTATATAATATATTATTTGTTATTTAATATATTGAATATATTAATAGTTATCAAATATATTGAATATTTAATACTGTGCTATGGAAATAGTTAGGGTTAGCTTTTTAGTATTTACATAATTTTTATTTATATATCTATATTATAAATAAATTAAAATTAATTAAAATAATGATTAAATAAATATTAAAATTAAAATTTAATTTATTTGCAAAATAAAATGTATTTATATATATATATATATATATATATATATATATATATATATATATATATATATATATATATATATATATATATTATGTCTAAATGTTACAGGATAATAGTTATAGTTTTTTAGTAATAAATATTATTTTATACTTTATTAACTTTATTATCTATTCACCTTTTGTAGTTATATAATTTTTATTTATATTTCTATACAAACTAATAATTAATAAATAAATATATATATACAAATTTAAATTGCAAAAATTAAATGTAATAAAAATGTATTTTTTATTACATATTACAAGTTATCTCTGTACATTTTAAAAATACTTATTTTATTGTTTGTTTAAATAAATACAATTAACTTATATAATAGTTAATATAGATAATAGTTATTTAATAAGTTATCTAGAAATCTCTTGATCGCTGTAGGATGAGTCAAGAATAATGAATTAATCTGTGCTGCACATTTCCGCACAGAATCTGTCCCAGACTGAAATCATCGGACCCGTGAATGAGCTCGTTTACATGCTGCACAGTCATTTTGATTTAAGAAATCACATTCTTCCACACTTTTTAGAGTGAACGCTGCACACAACACAGATTAACAAAACACTCATTTCTGCATTGACGAGATTTAGATAATCAGTCCTGGACAACATCTCTGAAATCTCCAGACGATTAGAGATCAATAGCAACAACAGCTGTGTTGATCTGGATCTGTTCGCTCCTGTCTCTGTTGAATGGATGAACTCAGCACAATCGGCCTCAGATAGCAGATGGCGTGTGTACTACACTCAGTCAGGGGTCTCCATGCTTCGTCCTTGAAATCAGCATTTGAGCTAGTTTAACCGGCGCTGGGAAAGGAAACTTCTAGTAATGCATGAATAGTCTTTAAAAGACCGGGTTTGATTAATGCTTTTCAGATGAGTATTGATTCTTTGTCCAGAGTGAAATTGTGTTTCCTGTTTTATGTATTTTTATTACGGTGTTCTCTGTAGGAGGTATCGGACTTAAAAAGTTACATGTTGACCCTGTTATTTTATTCACTGGCTGCATGGTGATGAGAGTTATGATCACGTGAACACACACACACACACACACACATGTTGTGTTTCCATGTTTTATGGGGACTTTCCATAAACATAATGGTTTTTATACTGCACAAACTTTATATTCTATTCCCTAAACCTAACCCTACCCCTAAACCTAACCCTCACAGAAAACTTTCTGCATTTTTACATTTTCAAAAAACATAATTTAGTATGATTTATAAGCTGTTTTCCTCATGGGGACCGACAAAATGTCCCCACAAGGTCAAAAATTTCGGGTTTTACTATCCTTATGGGGACATTTGGTCCCCACAAAGTGATAAATACACGCTCACACACACACACACACACACACACACACACACACACACTCACTCACTCACTCACTGACACACACACACACACACACTCACTGACACATACACACTACACACACACTCACTGACACACACACACACACACACACTCACTGACACAGACACACACACACAAACACACTCACTGACACACACACACACACTGACACAGACACACACACTCACACACACACACACTCACTGACACATACACACTCACTGACACACACACACACACACACACTCACTGACACAGACACACACACACAAACACACTCACTGACACACACACACACACTGACACAGACACACACACTCACACACACACACAAACACACACACACACACTCACTGACACACACAAACAGACATACACACACTCACACTCACTGACACACACAAACAGACACACACACACTCACACTCACTGACACACACACACACACACACACAAACACACACTCACTCACTCACACACACACACAAACACACACTCACTCACTCTGACACACACACACACAAACACACACTCACTCACACAGACACACACACACACACACAAACACACATTTATAAATTAATATAATTTTATAGTTTGTTTATTTAAATAAATATAAATAACTTATATATTTATATATATAATTTTTAGGTTAACTGTGCCAGAATAGTAGTTAGAGGTAATTAGAGGTAAGTAGAGGTAACGTGCACTGGAATAATGTACACTGAAATATCGTGCACTGGAATAATGTACACTGGAATATCGTGCACTGGAATAATGTACACTGGAATAACGTGCTCTGGGAAACCATACACTGGAATAATGTACACTGGAATAACGTGCACTGAAATATCATGCACAGAAATATCGTGCACTGGAATAACGTGCACTGGAATAACGTGTACTGGAATAATGTGCACAGAAATATCGTGCACTGGAATAACGTGCACTGGAATAACGCGTACTGGAATAATGTGCACAGAAATATCGTGCACTGGAATAACGTGTACTGGAATAATGTGCACAGAAATATCGTGCACTGGAATAACGTGTACTGGAATAATGTGCACAGAAATATCTTGCACTGGAATAACGTGCACTGGAATAACGTGTACTGGAATAATGTACACTGGAATATCGTGCACTGGAATAATGTACACTGGAATAACGTGCTCTGGGAAAACATACACTGGAATAACGTGCACTGAAATATCGTGCACAGAAATATCGTGCACTGGAATAACGTGCACTGGAATAACGTGTACTGGAATATCGTGCACAGAAATATCGTGCACTGGAATAACGTGCACTGGAATAACGCGTACTGGAATAATGTGCACAGAAATATCGTGCACTGGAATAACGTGTACTGGAATAATGTGCACAGAAATATCTTGCACTGGAATAACGTGCACTGGAATAACGTGCACTGGAATAAAGTGCACTGGAATAACGTGTACTGGAATAATGTGCACAGAAATATCGTGCACTGGAATAACGTGTACTGGAATAACGTGTACTGGAATAATGTGCACAGAAATATCGTGCACTGGAATAACGTGCACTGGAATAACGTGTACTGGAATAATGTGCACAGAAATATCGTGCACTGGAATAACGTGTACTGGAATAACGTGTACTGGAATAATGTGCACAGAAATATCTTGCACTGGAATAACGTGCACTGGAATAACGTGCACTGGAATATAGTGCACTGGAATAACGTGTACTGGAATAATGTGCACAGAAATATCTTGCACTGAAATAACGTGCACTGTAATAATGTGCACTGGAATAACGTGCACTGATGAATCGTTCACAATAAGATGTATTAAAGTAAATAGAGTCAGTTTTGATTTTATGTCTTTAAGAACAACCGACTTTTTGCAAATATGTAGTTGTGCTCATCCCTAAGACAAGACATTCCCGCTGAAACACTCCTCGGAGCGCTGTCTTTGGCTACCTAGTACGAATCGGCCAACCGTGGGTGAACAACAGCACCCATGAACAGAGGGCACTAGTTCGGTAAAGTTAAGAGTACACAGCACACTTTAGATAGAGACCATATCACACTCTGTCAGTCACGTCATTCTCCTACTAATGAGGGCGCGAGGAATCGGCCTCAAACCGTTCCGTCTCCATCGCATTGACAACCCTGCCATCTACCTCTCTGTGTGTCTGTCGTCCTTCCATCATTTTCTCCTCCTGTCACCCCTCTCACCTTCTAGATTCCTCCCAACCATTCCGGAATCTGGCACCCACCAACCGCCTCCTCAATCGCTCCTCTGCATCTGGTGCGGGTTTGTTCCTCCCCTCCTCTTTTCATTATGTAGACGGCTCTTTGCTCTCTCCCTCCCTGCTGTCTGCGTTTGTGTTATTCCTTTTTTATTTTGTTGATTTCTCTCGCAGCGGGAGTGGAGAGGGCATCAATCACTGTCGCTTAGTGTCGCTCATCTTAAACACGGGATTCTTCTCCACCTCCCCCACCCGTCTGAATTTTAAAACTCACTCAATACATAAATCTGCAGAGGGCTCGGTCGCCCGTCGCCAATCTGACTCAAATATATGTTTACACGTTTACAAATGAGGAATGCGCCGGAACGCCGTCACTTGTGATTTCTGCCGGCCCGGCGGTGCGCAGACGGCGGCTTGGAGTGCGGGACTTTCAGTCGTGCAGCTATTATTTGGATGAATGATTAAAGTTACGGCCCAGCTAGAACTCCTCGCCCAGCACTCTTATTTAAAGAAGAATGGGGGAGCTGTCATCTTTTGATGCATCGCCTGCCATCCTGCATGCAAAGGAGATGTTGCCGCACCACACACACACACACACACACACACTAACGCCCATCTACACCACAAGCAGCAAACGATGCAGAAATACTAAAATGCTTCTATTATGATTCCTGGAAGTCACACACATGCAGTGTAGATAACACTGTAGACTATGTTTATTTCTCAGAATCAAGTTGCGTTCACACTGACAGAGATTTACAGTGACAAAGCGACCAGAAGCGACAGTTGTTGATCTGAGAGTTTAACTTTATGCAAATGAGCAGTGATGCGATGCAGCGACAACCAATGTGAGTGCAGACAGTGGAGCTCATATGATCCACCGGCTTATACGGTTGGATACTACAGTTGGAAAAAAATGCTAACTCGTGACCAACAACAACAGCGACTTGGCGACCTTCAGGGACGTTCAGACGATAGTGATTTAATTACTGGAGGTCGCTCATGTCACCTCAAATCAACTCTCAGTGTAAATGAATGACTTCTGGTCACTTTAATGCTGCAAATTAGTGTGAACGCACATTCATTTGTGGAAGTCGCGCACTTTCGGCATAGACTACACAAGTCATTTGAAGCGACAAAGCCGCCAGAAGTCATCCATTTTCAACAACAGTTGTTGATTTGTCATGACACAAGCTGTCAAGATGTGAGATATATCTATGTTGAACCATTTCACTTTATGCAAACGACAACTACAAATGGGAGTGCAGGCTATATATATGAATCTGATTTAAGTGTGACAGTTGTGTTGATTTTAATAGCAGCACTCTAGTTTTGTTGCATCGCTCACAATGTAGACACTTTGGTTGATTATAATGACAGCGTTCTAATTTTGTTGCACTGATCATTTGCAGTGTAGACAGTTTTGTTGATAATAACAACAGAGTTCTTGTTTTGGTGCATCGATCAACCGTAGTGCCACTCGTGTTCTCGATTGCTTGCAGTGTGTCCCATTTTGATGATTATAACAGCAGAGTTCGAGTTTTGTTGTGTCATGTTGACAGAAACGTCATCTGTTGTGATTGAAATGATGCATGTTGTGAAAAGTGCTAAACTAATAAAAATGACAGTTTCATTGGTTATAATGAGAGCATTGCATTGTTTGCATGCAGCTTAGAAATTATTGTTGATTATAACAGCAGCGTTCCAGTTTTGTCACATTGAAAAGCTGCAGTGACAGTTTTAGGCACTATACAAATAAAAGTGATGACAGTTTTGTTGATTATAACGACAGCTTTCTAGTTTTTTTGCGTCGTTTGATTGAGTGTGTACAGTTTTGTTGATTATAACGACAGCTTTATAGTTCTGTTGCATTGTTTGATTGCAGTGTGTACAGTTTTGTTGATTATAACGACAGCTTTATAGTTTTGTTGCATCGTTTGATTGCAGTGTATACAGTTTTGTTGATTATAACGTCAGCAGTCTAGTTTTGTTGCATTGTTTGATTGCAGTGTGTACAGTTTTGTTGATTATAACGTTAGCAGTCTAGTTTTGTTGCATCGTTTGATTGCAGTGTGTACAGTTTTGTTGATTATAACGACAGCTTTATAGTTTTGTTGCATCGTTTGATTGCAGTGTATACAGTTGTGTTGATTATAACGTCAGCAGTCTAGTTTTGTTGCATTGTTTGATTGCAGTATGTACAGTTTTGTTGATTATAACGTCAGCAGTCTAGTTTTGTTGCATTGTTTGATTGCAGTATGTACAGTTTTGTTGATTATAACGTCAGCAGTCTAGTTTTGTTGCATCGTTTGATTGCAGTGTGTACAGTTTTGTTGATTATAACGACAGCTTTATAGTTTTGTTGCATCGTTTGATTGCAGTGTATACAGTTGTTGTTGATTATAACGTCAGCAGTCTAGTTCTGTGTGGCAGGGTGGAGGGCGGGGCCGGGTCGTGATCCTACACACCTGGTCCCGTATTAGGCTAATTATGCCTCCGTGAGGTTTAAACGCTGACTGCAGAGGGCCGTGCGGGAGAGAGAGATCGTTTTGTTGCGTCATTTGATTGCAGTGTGTACAGTTTTGTTGATTATAACATCAGCCTTCTAGTTCTGTTGCGTCATTTGATTGCAGTGTGTACAGTTTTGTTGATTATAACGACAGCTTTCTAGTTTTGTTGCGTCGTTTGATTGAGTGTGTACAGTTTTGTTGATTATAACGACAGCTTTCTAGTTTTGTTGCGTCGTTTGATTGCAGTGTATACAGTTTTGTTGATTATAACGACAGCTTTCTAGTTCTGTTGCATTGTTTGATTGCAGTGTGTACAGTTTTGTTGATTATAACAACAGCTTTCTAGTTTTGTTGCGTCGTTTGATTGCAGTGTGTACAGTTTTGTTGATTATAACGACAGCTTTATAGTTCTGTTGCATTGTTTAATTGCAGTGTGTACAGTTTTGTTGATTATAACGACAGGTTTATAGTTTTGTTGTGTCTTTTGATTGCAGTGTATACAGTTTTGTTGATTATAACGTCAGCTTTCTAGTTCTGTGTGGCATGGTTGATGGCAGTGTGTACAGTTTGTTGATCCTACACAGCTTGGTCCAGTATTAGGCTAATTATGCCTCCGTGAGGTTTAAGCGCTGACTGCAGAGGGTCGTTGATTAGAGACGAGAGTTATCGTTTTGTTGCGTCATTTGATTGCAGTGTGTACAGTTTTGTTGATTATAACATCAGCCTTCTAGTTCTGTTGCGTCATTTGATTGCAGTGTGTACAGTTTTGTTGATTATAACGACAGCTTTCTAGTTTTGTTGCGTCGTTTGATTGAGTGTGTACAGTTTTGTTGATTATAACGACAGCTTTCTAGTTTTGTTGCGTCGTTTGATTGCAGTGTATACAGTTTTGTTGATTATAACGACAGCTTTCTAGTTCTGTTGCATTGTTTGATTGCAGTGTGTACAGTTTTGTTGATTATAACAACAGCTTTCTAGTTTTGTTGCGTCGTTTGATTGCAGTGTGTACAGTTTTGTTGATTATAACGACAGCTTTATAGTTCTGTTGCATTGTTTGATTGCAGTGTGTACAGTTTTGTTGATTATAACGACAGGTTTATAGATTTGTTGCGTCGTTTGATTGCAGTGTGTACAGTTTTGTTGATTATAACATCAGCTTTCTAGTTCTGTTGCGTCGTTTGATTGCAGTGTGTACAGTTTTGTTGATTATAACGACAGCT
The DNA here is from genome assembly GCF_025860055.1 of Xyrauchen texanus. Classification (NCBI taxonomy): domain Eukaryota; kingdom Metazoa; phylum Chordata; class Actinopteri; order Cypriniformes; family Catostomidae; genus Xyrauchen; species Xyrauchen texanus. Next base: position 46,930,665 of record NC_068288.1, read on the forward strand.
TTATCGTTCTCTTGCATTGTTTGATTGCAGTGTGTACAGTTTTGTTGATTATAACTTCAGCTTTATCGTTCTCTTGCATTGTTTGATTGCAGTGTGTACAGTTTTGTTGATATAACAACAGCTTTCTAGTTCTGTTGCGTTGTTTGATTGCAGTGTGTACAGTTTTGTTGATTATAACTCAGCTTTCTAGCGTCTTTGATTGAGTGTCGTTTGTTGTCATCTGTTCGTTTGATTGCAGTGTGTACAGTTTTGTTGATATAACAACAGCTTTCTAGTTCTGTTGCGTTGTTTGATTGCAGTGTGTACAGTTTTGTTGATTATAACTTCAGCTTTATAGTTCTGTTGCATTGTTTGATTGCAGTGTGTACAGTTTTGTTGATATAACAACAGCTTTCTAGTTCTGTTGCGTTGTTTGATTGCAGTGTGTACAGTTTTGTTGATTATAAGGACAGCTTTCTAGTTTTGTTGTGTCTTTTGATTGCAGTGTGTACAGTTTTGTTGATTATAACGCTTATAGCTTTATAGGTTCTGTATGCATTGTGTCGTTTGATTGCAGTGTATACAGTTTTGTTGATTATAACATCAGCTTTCTAGTTCTGTTGCATCGTTTGATTGCAGTGTGTACAGTTTTGTTGATTATAACGACAGCTTTATAGTTCTATTGCATTGTTTGTTTGCAGTGTGTACAGTTTTGTTGATTATAACTTCAGCTTTATAGTTCTGTTGCATTGTTTGATTGCAGTGTGTACAGTTTTGTTGATATAACGACAGCTTTATAGTTCTGTTGCGTTGTTTGATTGCAGTGTATACTTTTTTGTTGATTATAACTGAAGCTTTATAGTTTTGTTGTGTCGTTTGATTGCAGTGTGTACAGTTTTGTTGATATAACGACAGCTTTCTAGTTCTGTTGCGTCGTTTGATTGCAGTGTATACAGTTTTGTTGATTATAACTTCAGCTTTATAGTTTTGTTGCATCGTTTGATTGCAGTGTACAGTTTTGTTGATTATATCGTCAGCATTCTAGTTTTGTTGCGTCGTTTGATTGCAGTGTGTACAGTTTTGTTGATTATAACTTAAGCTTTATAGTTTTGTTGCGTCGTTTGATTGCAATGTTTACAGTTTTGTTGATTATAACGACAGCTTTCTAGTTCTGTTGCATCGTTTGATTGCAGTGTATACAGTTTTGTTGATATAACGACAGCTTTATAGTTCTGTTGCGTTGTTTGATTGCAGTGTGTACAGTTTTGTTGATTATAAGGCCAGCTTTCTAGTTCTGTTGCATTGTTTGATTGCAGTGTGTACAGTTTTGTTGATTATAAGGACAGCTTTCTAGTTTTGTTGTGTCTTTTGATTGCAGTGTGTACAGTTTTGTTGATTATAACGTCAGCTTTCTAGTTCTGTTGCATTGTTTGATTGCAGTGTATACAGTTTTGTTGATTATAACTTCAGCTTTATAGTTCTGTTTCATTGTTTGATTGCAGTGTGTACAGTTTTGTTGATTATAAGGACAGCTTTCTAGTTTTGTTGTGTCTTTTGATTGCAGTGTGTACATTTTTGTTGATTAAAACGACAGATTTCTAGTTCTGTTGCATTGTTTGATTGCAGTGTATACAGTTTTGTTTATTATAACGACAGCTTTCTAGTTTTGTTGTGTCTTTTGATTGCAGTGTATACAGTTTTGTTGATTATAACTTAAGCTTTATAGTTTTGTTGTGTCATTTGATTTCAGTGTGTACAGTTTTGTTTATTATAACGACAGCTTTCTAGTTTTGTTGTGTCGTTTGATTGCAGTGTATACAGTTTTGTTTATTATAACATCAGTTTTCTAGTTCTGTTGCGTCGTTTGATTGCAGTGTACAGTTTTCTTGATTATAAGGACAGCTTTATAGATTTGTTGTGTCTTTTGATTGCAGTATGTACAGTTTTGTTGATTATAAGGACAGCTTTCTAGATTTGTTGTGTCTTTTGATTGCAGTGTGTACAGTTTTGTTGATTATAAGGACAGCTTTCTAGATTTGTTGTGTCTTTTGATTGCAGTGTATACAGTTTTGTTGATTATAACTTAAGCTTTATAGTTTTGTTGTGTCATTTGATTTCAGTGTGTACAGTTTTGTTTATTATAACGACAGCTTTCTAGTTTTGTTGTGTCTTTTGATTGCAGTGTATACAGTTTTGTTTATTATAACGACAGCTTTCTAGTTTTGTTGTGTCATTTGATTGCAGTGTATACAGTTTTGTTTATTATAACATCAGCTTTCTAGTTCTGTTGCGTCGTTTGATTGCAGTGTACAGTTTTCTTGATTATAAGGACAGCTTTCTAGATTTGTTGTGTCTTTTGATTGCAGTGTGTACAGTTTTGTTGATTATAAGGACAGCTTTCTAGATTTGTTGTGTCTTTTGATTGCAGTGTGTACAGTTTTGTTGATTATAAGGACAGCTTTCTAGATTTGTTGTGTCTTTTGATTGCAGTATGTACAGTTTTGTTGATTATAACGTCAGCTTTCTAGTTCTGTTGCATTGTTTGATTGCAGTGTATACAGTTTTGTTGATTATAACTTCAGCTTTATAGTTTTGTTGCATCGTTTGATTGCAGTGTACAGTTTTGTTGATTAGAACAACAGCTTTCTAGTTCTGTTGTGTCGTTTGATTGCAGTGTGTACAGTTTTGTTGATTAGAACAACAGCTTTCTAGTTCTGTTGTGTCGTTTGATTGCAGTGTGTACAGTTTTGTTGATTATAACGACAGCTTTCTAGTTCTGTTGCATTGTTTGATTGCAGTGTATACAGTTTTGTTGATTATAACGACAGCTTTCTAGTTTTGTTGTGTCTTTTGATTGCAGTGTGTACAGTTTTGTTGATTATAACTTAAGCTTTATAGATTTGTTGTGTCATTTGATTTCAGTGTGTACAGTTTTGTTGATTATAACGACAGCTTTCTAGTTTTGTTGTGTCTTTTGATTGCAGTGTATACAGTTTTGTTGATTATAACTTAAGCTTTATAGTTTTGTTGTGTCGTTTGATTGCATTGTATACAGTTTTGTTGATTATAACTTAAGCTTTATAGTTTTGTTGTGTCATTTGATTTCAGTGTGTACAGTTTTGTTGATTATAACGACAGCTTTCTAGTTTTGTTGTGTCTTTTGATTGCAGTGTATACAGTTTTGTTGATTATAACTTAAGCTTTATAGTTTTGTTGTGTCGTTTGATTGCAGTGTATACAGTTTTGTTGATTATAACGTCAGTTTTCTAGATTTGTTGTGTCGTTTGATTGCAGTGTGTACAGTTTTGTTTATTATAACGACAGCTTTCTAGTTTTGTTGTGTCGTTTGATTGCAGTGTATACAGATTTGTTTATTATAACGTCAGCTTTCTAGTTCTGTTGCGTCGTTTGATTGCAGTGTGTACAGTTTTCTTGATTATAAGGACAGCTTTCTAGATTTGTTGTGTCTTTTGATTGCAGTATGTACAGTTTTGTTGATTATAAGGACAGCTTTCTAGATTTGTTGTGTCTTTTGATTGCAGTGTGTACAGTTTTGTTGATTATAAGGACAGCTTTCTAGATTTGTTGTGTCTTTTGATTGCAGTGTGTACATTTTTGTTGATTATAAGGACAGCTTTCTAGATTTGTTGTGTCTTTTGATTGCAGTATGTACAGTTTTGTTGATTATAACGTCAGCTTTCTAGTTCTGTTGTGTCTTTTGATTGCAGTGTGTACAGTTTTGTTGATTATAAGGACAGCTTTCTAGATTTGTTGTGTCTTTTGATTGCAGTATGTACAGTTTTGTTGATTATAACGTCAGCTTTCTAGTTCTGTTGTGTCTTTTGATTGCAGTCTGTACAGTTTTGTTGATTATAACGTCAGCTTTCTAGATTTGTTGTGTCTTTTGATTGCAGTGTGTACAGTTTTGTTGATTATAGCGACAGCTTTCTAGTTTTGTTGTGTCTTTTGATTGCAGTGTGTACAGTTTTGTTGATTATAAGGACAGCTTTCTAGTTTTGTTGTGTCTTTTGATTGCAGTGTGTACAGTTTTGTTGATTATAACGACAGCTTTCTAGTTTTGTTGTGTCTTTTGATTGCAGTATGTACAGTTTTGTTGATTATAGCGACAGCTTTCTAGTTTTGTTGTGTCTTTTGATTGCAGTGTGTACAGTTTTGTTGATTATAAGGACAGCTTTCTGGTTTTGTTGTGTCTTTTGATTGCAGTGTATACAGTTTTGTTGATTATAAGGACAGCTTTCTAGTTTTGTTGTGTCTTTTGATTGCAGTATGTACAGTTTTGTTGATTATAGCGACAGCTTTCTAGTTTTGTTGTGTCTTTTGATTGCAGTGTGTACAGTTTTGTTGATTATAAGGACAGCTTTCTGGTTTTGTTGTGTCTTTTGATTGCAGTGTGTACAGTTTTGTTGATTATAAGCGACAGCTTTCTGGATTTGTTGTGTCTTTTGATTGCAGTGTGTACAGTTTTGTTGATTATAAGGACAGCTTTCTGGATTTGTTGTGTCTTTTGATTGCAGTGTGTACAGTTTTGTTGATTATAAGCGACAGCTTTCTGGTTTTGTTGTGTCTTTTGATTGCAGTGTGTACAGTTTTGTTGATTATAACGTCAGCTTTCTAGTTCTGTTGCATTGTTTGATTGCAGTGTATACAGTTTTGTTGATTATAACTTCAGCTTTATAGTTCTGTTGCATCGTTTGATTGCAGTGTACAGTTTTGTTGATTAGAACAACAGCTTTCTAGTTCTGTTGTGTCGTTTGATTGCAGTGTGTACAGTTTTGTTGATTATAACATCAGCTTTATAGTTTTGTTGTGTCTTTTGATTGCAGTGTGTACAGTTTTGTTGATTATAACATCAGCTTTATAGTTTTGTTGTGTCTTTTGATTGCAGTGTGTACAGTTTTGTTGATTATAAGGACAGCTTTATAGTTTTGTTGTGTCTTTTGATTGCAGTGTGTACAGTTTTGTTGATTATAGCGACAGCTTTCTAGTTTTGTTGTGTCTTTTGATTGCAGTGTGTACAGTTTTGTTGATTATAAGGACAGCTTTCTAGTTTTGTTGTGTCTTTTGATTGCAGTGTGTACAGTTTTGTTGATTATAACGACAGCTTTCTGGTTTTGTTGTGTCTTTTGATTGCAGTGTGTACAGTTTTGTTGATTATAAGGACAGCTTTCTGGTTTTGTTGTGTCTTTTGATTGCAGTGTGTACAGTTTTGTTGATTATAAGGACAGCTTTCTAGTTTTGTTTTGTCTTTTGATTGCAGTGTGTACAGTTTTGTTGATTATAACATCAGCTTTATAGTTTTGTTGTGTCTTTTGATTGCAGTATATACAATTTTGTTGATTATAACATCAGCTTTCTAGTTTTGTTGTGTCTTTTGATTGCAGTGTGTACAGTTTTGTTTATTATAACATCAGCTTTATAGTTTTGTTGTGTCTTTTGATTGCAGTGTGTACAGTTTTGTTGATTATAAGGACAGCTTTCTAGTTTTGTTGTGTCTTTTGATTGCAGTGTGTACAGTTTTGTTGATTATAAGGACAGCTTTCTAGTTTTGTTGTGTCTTTTGATTGCAGTGTGTACAGTTTTGTTGATTATAACATCAGCTTTATAGTTTTGTTGTGTCTTTTGATTGCAGTGTGTACAGTTTTGTTGATTATAAGGACAGCTTTATAGTTTTGTTGTGTCTTTTGATTGCAGTGTGTACAGTTTTGTTGATTATAACATCAGCTTTATAGTTTTGTTGTGTCTTTTGATTGCAGTGTGTACAGTTTTGTTGATTATAACGACAGCTTTCTAGTTTTGTTGTGTCTTTTGATTGCAGTGTGTACAGTTTTGTTGATTATAACGTCAGCTTTATAGTTTTGTTGTGTCTTTTGATTGCAGTGTGTACAGTTTTGTTGATTATAACATCAGCTTTATAGTTTTGTTGTGTCTTTTGATTGCAGTATATACAATTTTGTTGATTATAACATCAGCTTTATAGTTTTGTTGTGTCTCTTGATTGCAGTGTGTACAGTTTTGTTGATATAACGACAGCTTTCTAGTTTTGTTGTGTCTTTTGATTGCAGTGTGTACAGTTTTGTTGATTATAACGACAGCTTTCTAGTTTTGTTGTGTCTTTTGATTGCAGTGTGTACAATTTTGTTGATTATAACATCAGCTTTATAGTTTTGTTGTGTCTTTTGATTGCAGTGTGTACAGTTTTGTTGATTATAACGACAGCTTTCTAGTTTTGTTGTGTCTTTTGATTGCAGTGTGTACAGTTTTGTTGATTATAACATCAGCTTTATAGTTTTGTTGTGTCTTTTGATTGCAGTGTGTACAATTTTGTTGATTATAACATCAGCTTTATAGTTTTGTTGTGTCTTTTGATTGCAGTGTGTACAGTTTTGTTGATTATAACATCAGCTTTATAGTTTTGTTGTGTCTTTTGATTGCAGTGTGTACAGTTTTGTTGATTATAACGACAGCTTTCTAGTTTTGTTGTGTCTTTTGATTGCAGTGTGTACATTTTTGTTGATTATAACAACAGCTTTCTAGTTTTGTTGTGTCTTTTGATTGCAGTGTATACAATTTTGTTGATTATAACATCAGCTTTATAGTTTTGTTGTGTCTTTTGATTGCAGTGTGTACAATTCTGTTGATTATAACATCAGCTTTATAGTTTTGTTGTGTCTTTTGATTGCAGTGTGTACAGTTTTGTTGATTATAACATCAGCTTTATAGTTTTGTTGTGTCGTTTGATTGCAGTGTGTACAGTTTTGTTGATTATAACAACAGCTTTCTAGTTTTGTTGTGTCTTTTGATTGCAGTGTGTACAGTTTTGTTGATTATAACAACAGCTTTCTAGTTTTGTTGTGTCTTTTGATTGCAGTGTATACAGTTTTGTTGATTATAACAACAGCTTTCTAGTTTTGTTGTGTCTTTTGATTGCAGTGTGTACAGTTTTGTTGATTATAACATCAGCTTTCTAGTTTTGTTGTGTCTTTTGATTGCAGTGTGTACAGTTTTGTTGATTATAACATCAGCTTTATAGTTTTGTTGTGTCTTTTGATTGCAGTGTGTACAGTTTTGTTGATTATAACATCAGCTTTCTAGTTTTGTTGTGTCTTTTGATTGCAGTGTGTACAGTTTTGTTGATTATAACATCAGCTTTCTAGTTTTGTTGTGTCTTTTGATTGCAGTGTGTACAGTTTTGTTGATTATAACGACAGCTTTCTAGTTTTGTTGTGTCTTTTGATTGCAGTGTGTACAGTTTTGTTGATTATAACGACAGCTTTCTAGTTTTGTTGTGTCTTTTGATTGCAGTGTGTACAGTTTTGTTGATTATAACATCAGCTTTATAGTTTTGTTGTGTCTTTTGATTGCAGTGTGTACAGTTTTGTTGATTATAACAACAGCTTTCTAGTTTCTCTCGATGGTGAGAATGTGCTCACTGAACCTGTACTTGCTCAGGATCTGTCTCTGCTTTGTATCTCTGACAGTCAGGAGATTCTCATCCAATTCATACTTTGATTTTAGAGTCCGATAGAATTGTAATTTGCTTTGTGTTTTAGTTTCTTGATCCCAATGTTCCAGATAGGTGATTTGAGATTGTTTGATGATCTGATTTATTCTGATGTTTGGTTGTAAAGCAGTGCTGGTCTGAGGCTGGTTACTGTTAGTAGTGTTAACTGGGTTAGTGAGTCTCAGGACCAGCTGACTGACGGGACTGTTTTCAGGTTTCAGTTCTTGGGTTTGTAGTGCTTTATAATGAAGCGACTCTGTGGGACTTGATTTTAAATGCATCCAAAAATTTAGAGATCTATTTTGGATGTTAATAATCAATGGGAATTGTCCTAATTCTGCCCTGCATGCATTATTGGGTGTTTTTCTTTGTAATTTCAGAATTAATGTGCAGAATTCTGTGTGTAGGGCTTCTGTTGGATATTTGTCCCATCTAGTGTAGCTCTGATCACTGAGTGGACCCCAAACCTCACTTCCATACAGCGCTATGGGCTGTACGACACTATCAAAGATCTTACACCAGATTGGAATTGGTAATTCAGTATTATAGAACTTTTTCTTAATAGCGTATAGAGCTCTTCTAGCTTTAGCTTTAAGTGCATTCACCGCCTTACTGAAACTCCCTGATGCAGTGATAATCAGCCCAAGGTAAGTATACTGCATAGTGTGCACTAGGACGGTGCTGCCTAGAGAGAACTGGTGTGTGTGTGTCTCTCTCTCTCCCTCTCTCTCTCTCTGAATGATGGATAGCTGTGGGTTTTGTTAGTATGGATGATTCTCTTCTGCTCTTGTCAGGCTCCTCTGGGATGGGTGCATGTGCGTGTGCGTGTGATCTATGGCCTATGAAGTTACTCAGTCTTGGTGGTCTGTAACGGTGGAGTGTATTCTCTGGGGTGCTGTGATGAGAATATGCATTATCTGTAGAGTCTTTCAGGGCCACAGAAGTGAATAAAGCCTGAAATCAAGCCGGAGCTCTCCTACAAAGCTCAAGCACTATATTTGACCACATGCAACAAAGGGGGTGTTCACACTTGGCAGGTTTGGTTTGTGCGGGTCATTTAAACAAGTGTGAGCGCACCCTTAATTAGAGTGCTTTGCTTTCCTTGTTTCTACCATCAAACCGCTTTTCCCCAAGCATACTAAACTGACTGAATAAATGTGACTTTAGTGGTGTTTATAAAGGCATTGTACACATTGAGGATTGGATCAAACCCTTATTCCACAGTGCTTGTGCTGCATACATGGTCTCAAATGACTTGGGCCACTAAACAAACAATAGCGTAACCCTAGAAAACCCTCAGAACACCCTAACAACATGGTGCAACTTTTACATGGGCGCACACGCCACATATTTTATGCAACAACAAAAAAGTAAAGATCTTGTTTAAATTGTAGCCTATTTCTCAACAGTGATTTGTCACATGCCTGGCGAGCTCAGGACAAACCTTTGTATTGTGATTGTTTAAGAATGATATAATTGAATGCATACATTCCATAATGACGTCATGCTATGATTATAATTCTGTGCTCATCTTAAGTATAATGAAAGCTTTAAATCAAATGGTGGCAATATACCCATAAGAGTAATATAACATTAAAAGAAGGCAAGATGAGGCTGCTGCACGAAGCAGGTGTTTCACTGTTCTCTTTATGTGTTGTATTTCACATTCATATTTCCCCAGTAGTGCTGGTAAAATAGCTCCAAATCAGTAATCAGGACGTTTGTTTGACGAAGGAAGATTCCTAATTTTGAGGCTAATTTTTGGAAGTTCAATACTACTAATCTAATGCAGTCAGGGCTGGACTAGTAATCTGGCATACCGGGCATTTTCCCGGTGGGACGACACACTTTGGGGCCGATCAGGGGTGGACTGTCTATCGGCAGAACCGAGTGGGCCGGTGGGACGATGCACTTTGGGGCCGATCTGGGGCGGACTGGCCATCGGAGAACCGAGTGGGCTGGTGGGACGACGCAATTTGGGGCCGATCAGGGGCGGACTGGCCATCGGGAGAACCGAGTGGGCTGGTGGGACGACGCACTTTGGGGCCGATCAGGGGCGGACTGGCCATCGGGAGAACCGAGCGGGCTGGTGGGACGACTCACTTTAGGGCCGATCAGGGGCAGACTGGCCATCGGGAGAACCGAGTGGGCTGGTGGGACGACGCACTTTGGGGCCGATCGGGAGGACTGGCCATCGGGAGAACCGAGTGGGCCGGTGGGACGACGCACTTTGGGGCCGATCAGGGGCGGACTGGCCATCGGGAGAACCGAGTGGGCTGGTGGGACGACGCACTTTGGGGCCGATCAGGGCGGACTGGCCATCGGGAGAACCGAGTGGGCTGGTGGGACGACGCACTTTGGGGCCGATCAGGGGCGGACTGGCCATCGGGAGAACCAAGTGGGCCGGTGGAATGACGCACTGGCCATCGGGAGAACCAAGTTGGCCGGTGGGACGACGCCCTTTGGGGCCGATCAGGGGGCGGACTGGCCATCGGGAGAACCGAGCGGGCCGGTGGGACGACGCACTTTGGGGCCGATCAGGGGCGGACTGGCCATCGGGAGAACCGAGCGGGCCGGTGGGACGACGCACTTTGGGGCCGATCAGGGGCGGACTGGCCATCGGGAGAACCGAGCGGGCCGGTGGGACGACTCACTTTAGGGCCGATCAGGGGCGGACTGGCCATCGGGAGAACCGAGCGGGCCGGTGGGACGACGCACTTTGGGGCCGATCAGGGGCGGACTGGCCATCGGGAGAACCGAGCGGGCTGGTGGGACGACGCACTTTGGGGCCGATCAGGGGCAGACTGGCCATTGGGAGAACCGAGCGGGCTGGTGGGACGACGCACTTTGGGACCGATTAGGGGCGGACTGGCCATCGGGAAAAACGAATGGTCCAGTGGGCCGACGCACTTTGGGGCCGATCAGGGGTGGACTGGCTATCGGGAGAACCGAGCGGGCGGGTGGGACGATGCACTTTGGGCCGATCAGGGGCGGACTGGCCATCGGGAGAACCGAGCGGGCCGGTGGGATGGCCGCAAAATGGGTCGAATGGGCCACGAAAATCTAATATGAGCCGCCGCGTTAGGCAGAACGGACCACAAAATGGCACCGCTATATGCAGAAAACAACAGCGAACACCCTCCACCCCCCCCAACAACTTTTGGGCCAGTTGCTGGCCGATCTCTCTTCCCAGTCCAGCCCTGAATGCAGTAATTCTGCACCAGTTGGTTGCAGCCAAAAATGGATGAAAAAAAAACAACGATGCGAAATGAAAATACAAAATGCAACTAACCATATAATCATTAAGAATTTGGAGAGCTAACAGGTTCCCTTGCAGTGAAGATAGGTTTATGTGTGGTGAATTATGCCATCGAAATTGAAAATGATCGACATTTTGGACAATATAACAATTTTGGTACTCTGTTGGGTCACCACTTGATGTCCAACGTAAAGTCCTGAAGCGAAAACACCCTTTAGAAGCCCTGAACTAAAGTTTCCAATCTTGACTGTGAAAAGCGTAGCCGGGAATCTTAAGTAGTCATCCTAAATTTGAGGTCTTCTACAAAGTGTAATGACCTCCACTATGACCCGAGATGTTCAGTTAGAGAGATCTGAGACATAATGCGCTTTTTCAGTCTTCAGCGATCAAACGCTTTGAAAGGTGATGCTCTTCTAAGTCTTGATCAGATTTCAGCAGATGTCTTTATGGACACTCTTAAGCGTTAACAGGAAATGTAAATGATCTCAGAACAGACTCCGATTATATTATCTCACTCACTCCATCGATTCATGCACCTGTTTATTAGCTTACAAATCTAATTCTGACGTTTCAGACCGGCTCACACGCTTAGAACTAAATTGGTCCAGCACTTATAGGATTCGTTTCAAAATACTTTTTGTTGATCCAGAAAAAAGAGCTGAATATAGATATAGATTCCTAGAGACTTAAAACACAAGGATATCAATATGCACGTGATTTTGCATGTCAATTCCCTATTTGTATGTTTTGCAACACACGTGACATTGTCTTTAATTACTGTTGTGCATGAGCTTTCGTTTCAGCTACTCCTAAAACGTTCGTGCTCATTGTCAATACGTGTCTTGTATCAAATGCTCTAATTAGGATCCATATCGAGTTTCTACCATGTTTCCATGAATCTTTGGCATTCAGGATATCAATAATGTCTGTAGTTGCACAAAAGGCCATGAACATCTTTTAGGTCTGCGCTCGTTTAGTCTCGGAGGAAACTTTCACCGCTCCAATATTGCTCGTTCATAGCTCACTATTTTAGAGATTTAGACTTCCCATTTCTGTCACTTCAGCTAAAGTCTCCATTTGCTCTTTAATTAAACGTATTGCTATCTCGGCGAAGCAATTGAGATATTAAAGAGATCTCATTTGTGATTTTTCTTTCATACAGGTCATCATCTGTTCCTCAGAGCGCAGAACATCTAATATTCTCTGAATCTGATTTTCGAAGGCCCTTTAGCCGCTCTGGAAGCTTCATGGTGACATTGACTGTATTTTTATGAATTCTCCGATCTCTCTGTCCCCCCCCCCCACCGGAACAGAATGCCTTCAGACCGTATACTTCATGAGTAATAAATAATCTCTTTAGCCATGACTGAGCCAAGATAAAAATGAATTGCTTTCATCCCGTTACCCATCTTGCCACGAGACCCTGGGCGTCCCTGACAACAGCGAGTGTGAGTGATGTCACACTGAGAGAGAGAGTCATTTTTTAAATTCACCTTTAGGCTGGCGTAATTACGGCTCTCCGGCTGAATTTTCCCCCGTTTGCATGCAAAGCAGCCATGCCGCACCAGATCTGTATTCCAGATAAAATCTGATGATGACTGGAGCACTGAAGCTTTTTTATGGTTCGTATTTGAACCCATAACAAGCGTTTCACACGACTCGCAACTCATGATACACATCATGCACTGCTTTGACCTCCAAACGATAAACCGTACAGATAGACATTTTATGAGGTGGCTAGTAGCTACTAAGTTTTACTAGTCAACTAGTCTTGCAGAACAGTAGTCGACTAATCAGCAGTCTGACTGCAAGATCCATTTCCATCAGAGAGTTGCACGGGGCGGACTGGCCATCGGGAGAACCGAGCCGGCCGGTGGGTCGACGCAATTTGGGGCTGATCGGGGGTGGACTGGCCATCGGGAGAATCGAGCGGGCTGGTGGGCTGACGCACTTTGGGGCCGATCAGGGGCAGACTGGCTATCGGGAGAACCAAACGGCCAGTGGGCTGACTCACTTTGGGCCATTCAGGGGCGGACTGGCTATCGGGTAACATGGAGATCCTGCCGTAAATATATAAACTCTTGTGATTAGACCCCATGCGATGTGTTCCATTCAAAACCCTGAGCATGAAGTGAGAAATATCAATGGTATTTTTTTTTGTCCTAAACTTCATTTGAAATGCCTGTGTGATGAGGAGGAGGGTGGGGCCGGGCCGTGACTACACACACCCGGCCCCCAATTGGGCTAATCAGCCGAGGAGAGGGATTCGTTCTGGCGATGTGGCAGTTTGAGAGAGAGAGCTACAGGCAGCTGCCATGTGCGTTAAATAAAAATATTCCTTTGACTGTTCATCCGGTTCCCGCCTCCTGCTTTCCCATTTTAACCTTGTTACATTGGTGCCGAAAGCTGGGTCCACCCAAAAGACGTGGAGGAACGGCCGGCGTCCACGAGGAGAGCAGGGGCTCCCTGTCGGACGCCTGGAGCGGTGGAGCTACTGCCAGTGGTGGAGGGGCTCCCTACTGGCTTCCAGAATGTGGAGGGGCGTTCCATCTACCAGGGGTTGGAGGACTCGCTATGGTCTGCTTGGGGAAGAGTGGCTGTCATCGGCCAGAGGGTGGAGGAGTGATCAAGGACCAGGCGACGGCATGTCTGGGAACCGGCGAGCAATTTTTTCTCTCTCTCTCTCACTGTCACTCCGCCTTGCCGGAAGGGCAGTGCCCGGAAAGAACGGGGTTGATGTGCGTCATGCCAGGGGATTGCCAGCCAGAGGCAAAGGAAGGAGGAGTGTGACAATGAGTAGGGCGGGCCGGACCGTGACTACGCACACCCGGCCCGCAATTGGGCTAATTGGGCTGCGGGATGAGGCAGTTCGGGGAGAGAGAGAGCCACAGGCAGCTGCCATGTGTGATTATGTTTGTGTATTTTTGTTTAAGTTTAAATTAAAATATCACTTTGCATGTTCCGCCGGTTTACACCTCCTTTCCCATTTTAACCTTGATACATCCTGCTACTTCGGACAATTGGATGTATTTGTTATTTATTTCTGCACATGCAAAACCTTCATATTTAAATCATACTGTATCTATACATTTGTACAGTACATTATTGTAATAATTGCACGCAAATACATTCGTTTTGCATAGTAACTCGCGGCCGCCAAATGTATTTGGAATAGTGTGAAAGTAAAAATAAGTGATTCTGAAACTTTATAAAGCACGTTATAAGCGACGTCTGAAGTGAAGTAAACATTGACTTGCTGACTAGTTGATGAATTTTCTGCATGACGAGTAAAAAGGAGTACCCATGCACACCTTAGCCGAGGATTCGGTGCATCAATGAAAGACCAAAATGCTCAAAACGTGGAGTGGATTGGGCTTTATGCAAATGAAACAAGAGAATCGGGAGAATTAAAGGGAAAGTTCAGAGAGAGCAATAAATCACTCTATTGTGTTTGTGACGTGACACCCCTCACATGTGGTAACATCACTGTATCACAGACTTAGTGGCTTTATTGCATCATTATTATCTGTCGATCTAGTGTGCTTACTTTATGAAAAGGAAGATTCTCTTCTAAGATGATCAGTGTCACATGAGAGGAGTTCCTGCGGTGAGAAATGTGCCGTTTGACCGTTGTTTGTCTCTTTATCCATTTCTTTGTTACACCTCATTCACAGGTGCTCTCGGCAATTTCTTAGATTTGCTCCTACAGAAATGAATAGTCATTTTAAACATCATAAAAGCACTGACATGAGATGAAGACAGCCGTCATATCAGTCACCATATAAAAGGTCTGTTTGAATCACATGACCAGCCGAATACTGTTCCCAGCGCCGCCGCTGGCCAAATTGATGGGGGGGTCACGTGGTACGAGCGTGAAACGATCGTCTGTGTTACGCAACTGCTTTCGGGTCCTTGAATAACGTATAACGTGCAAGTAAGGGCAGCCGGTGGACTTTCTGGTGCCCTCTTAGGGTAAGATGGTGCCCCCTAGGGAGTTGGTGACTGTGTAGTATGTGTGTAGGGAGCGCTGACTATTCCCTTAATCTCAGTAACAGCTCTGTGATCTGTGAACTGTGAACAATGCAACTGTTCTGCATCCATTCCTATATGCTATAACCTACTTGAGAATCTGACCCGGTTTGGCATGTACCGTCAGACTGAGTTCGGGTTGAAGACCTCTAAACACATGCAGAATAACAAATAGTGATTTCGGCATTTGAATAACATCCCTAATAATAATGCAGGTTTTTGTATCGGTTCATAATAAGTGCATGTAACGGGCCGTGTGACACATTGCTCCAAACGTCACGGGGGTCCACGGTGTACCGGCCCATGGGGCCTCTCAGTTCTTAATCAGACCACGCGTGTATGACTTTCCTTTTTCTGTGGGACACAAAAGGAGATGTTTAGCAGAATGTGCACAGAGGTTTGGATTGACATGATCAGTATATTGGTTTCACTGACAACTGTTAACACCCCCACCCCCCCCCCCCACACACACACACACACACACTTTTTTTTTACAGTCAATTTATTTTTCTCTCTGTTTCTCTCTTTTGCCTGTTATCAGTTTCAGTTTAATTTCACTCGTCTCTGATACTTTATAACTCACTCGCTCCATTGCATGATAATCCAGCAACTCTCTCTCTCTCTCTCTCTCTCTCTCTCTCTCTCTCTCTGTATGTGTGAGTGTCTCTCTCTCAATTCAATTCAATTCAGAAAGCTTTATTGGCATGACAAAAAAATACATTTTGTATTGCCAAAGCATCAAAACAACATAGAAAATGATTTAGAACATTTAATACACAAAATAATAATACTGATAGCATAAAACATTAATAATAAAATATACAAAGATTAATAAATAAAATAAAAAGGATTTAGAAATCTATATAAAAAACACAAAGGAACAGTGAACTTGGAATGAGTGTGTGTTGGGCTGTGAGTGAGTGTGTGTTGGGCTGTGAGTGAGTGTGTGTTGGGCTGTGAGTGAGTGTGTGTCTGTTGGCTGTGAGTGAGTGTGTGTTGGGCTGTGAGTGAGTGTGTGTTGGGCTGTGAGTGAGTGTGTGTTGGGCTGTGAGTGAGTGTGTGTTGGGCTGTGAGTGAGTGTGTGTTCGGCTGTGAGTGTGTGTGTGTGTGTTGGGCTGTGAGTGTGTGTGTGTTGGGCTGTGAGTGAGTGTGTGTTGGGCTGTGAGTGAGTGTGTGTTCGGCTGTGAGTGAGTGTGTGTTGGGCTGTGAGTGAGTGTGTGTTGGGCTGTGAGTGAGTGTGTGTTGGGCTGTGAGTGAGTGTGTGTTGGGCTGTGAGTGAGTGTGTGTTGGGCTGTGAGTGAGTGTGTGTTGGGCTGTGAGTGAGTGTGTGTTGGGCTGTGAGTGAGTGTGTGTTCGGCTGTGAGTGAGTGTGTGTTGGGCTGTGAGTGAGTGTGTGTTGGGCTGTGAGTGTGTGTGTGTTGGGCTGTGAGTGAGTGTGTGTTGGGCTGTGAGTGAGTGTGTGTTCGGCTGTGAGTGTGTGTGTGTTCGGCTGTGAGTGAGTGTGTGTTGGGCTGTGAGTGAGTGTGTGTTGGGCTGTGAGTGAGTGTGTGTTCGGCTGTGAGTGTGTGTGTGTGTTGGGCTGTGAGTGAGTGTGTGTTGGGCTGTGAGTGAGTGTGTGTTGGGCTGTGAGTGAGTGTGTGTTGGGCTGTGAGTGAGTGTGTGTTCGGCTGTGAGTGAGTGTGTGTTCGGCTGTGAGTGTGTGTGTGTTCGGCTGTGAGTGAGTGTGTGTTGGGCTGTGAGTGAGTGTGTGTTGGGCTGTGAGTGAGTGTGTGTTGGGCTGTGAGTGAGTGTGTGTTGGGCTGTGAGTGAGTGTGTGTTCGGCTGTGAGTGAGTGTGTGTTGGGCTGTGAGTGAGTGTGTGTTCGGCTGTGAGTGAGTGTGTGTTGGGCTGTGAGTGAGTGTGTGTTGGGCTGTGAGTGAGTGTGTGTTCGGCTGTGAGTGTGTGTGTGTTCGGCTGTGAGTGAGTGTGTGTTGGGCTGTGAGTGAGTGTGTGTTCGGCTGTGAGTGAGTGTGTGTTGGGCTGTGAGTGAGTGTGTGTTCGGCTGTGAGTGAGTGTGTGTTGGGCTGTGAGTGAGTGTGTGTTCGGCTGTGAGTGTGTGTGTGTGTGTTGGGCTGTGAGTGAGTGTGTGTTGGGCTGTGAGTGAGTGTGTGTTGGGCTGTGAGTGAGTGCGTGTTGGGCTGTGAGTGAGTGCGTGTTGGGCTGTGAGTGAGTGCGTGTTGGGCTGTGAGTGAGTGTGTGTTGGGCTGTGAGTGAGTGTGTGTTCGGCTGTGAGTGTGTGTGTGTTGGGCTGTGAGTGAGTGTGTGTTGGGCTGTGAGTGAGTGTGTGTTCGGCTGTGAGTGAGTGTGTGTGTTGGGCTGTGAGTGAGTGTGTGTTGGGCTGTGAGTGAGTGTGTGTTGGGCTGTGAGTGAGTGTGTGTTGGGCTGTGAGTGAGTGTGTGTTCGGCTGTGAGTGAGTGTGTGTTGGGCTGTGAGTGAGTGTGTGTTGGGCTGTGAGTGAGTGCGTGTTGGGCTGTGAGTGTGTGCGTGTTCGGCTGTGAGTGTGTGTGTGTTGGGCTGTGAGTGAGTGTGTGTTCGGCTGTGAGTGAGTGTGTGTTCGGCTGTGAGTGTGTGTGTGTGTGTTGGGCTGTGAGTGAGTGTGTGTTCGGCTGTGAGTGTGTGTGTGTGTGTTCGGCTGTGAGTGAGTGTGTGTTGGGCTGTGAGTGAGTGTGTGTTCGGCTGTGAGTGAGTGTGTGTTGGGCTGTGAGTGAGTGTGTGTTGGGCTGTGAGTGAGTGTGTGTTGGGCTGTGAGTGAGTGTGTGTTGGGCTGTGAGTGAGTGTGTGTTGGGCTGTGAGTGAGTGTGTGTTGGGCTGTGAGTGAGTGTGTGTTGGGCTGTGAGTGAGTGTGTGTTGGGCTGTGAGTGAGTGTGTGTTCGGCTGTGAGTGAGTGTGTGTTCGGCTGTGAGTGAGTGTGTGTTCGGCTGTGAGTGAGTGTGTGTTCGGCTGTGAGTGAGTGTGTGTTAGGCTGTGAGTGAGTGTGTGTTCGGCTGTGAGTGAGTGTGTGTTCGGCTGTGAGTGAGTGTGTGTTGGGCTGTGAGTGAGTGTGTGTTTATTGGGTGTTTGCTGGTCTCTGGTCGTCCCTCAGGATGTGGCAAGATGCAACAAATTTTGCAGCTATATTTGAACATTTGGCTTCTTCGCCAAGAATGAAACGGAGTTTTTGGGTTGGATTACAGGTGTTAAATTGGGGAAATATTTGATTAATTTTGGGGTAATAGTGGTCTCTGATGCGTTTATATTTTGGGCATTCTGTGAGGAAGTGCAGCTCGGTCT
>NC_068288.1:46953762-46956262 GCF_025860055.1 Xyrauchen texanus
GTGTTGACTCGTCGGCCGCGGCAGGCGTGGGTGTTGACTCGTCGGCCGCGGCAGTCACGGGTGTTGACTCATCGGCCGCGGCAGGCGTGGGTGTTGACTCGTTGGCCGTGGCAGGTGCGGGTGTTGACTCGTTGGCCGTGGCAGGTGCAGGTGTTGACTCGTCGGCCGCGGCAGTCACAGGTGTTGACTCATCGGCCGTGGTAGGCGTGGGTGTTGACTCGCCGGCCGCGGCAGGCATGGGTGTTGACTCGTTGGCCGCAGCAGGCGTGGGTGTTGACTTGTTGGCCGTGGTAGGCGTGGGTGTTGGCTCGTTGGCCGTGGCTGTTGGCCGTGGAAGGCGTGGGTGTTGACTCGTCGGCCGCGGCAGGCGTGGGTGTTAACTCGTTGGCCGTGGCAGGGTGTTGACTCGTTAGCCGCGGCAGGCGTGGGTGTTGACTCATTGGATGTGGCAGGGTGTTGACTCGTTGGCTGCAGCAGGCGTGGGTGTTGACTTATTGGCCGTGGCAGGCGTGGGTGTTGACTTATTGGCCGTGGCAGGCGGTGTTGTCTCATTGGCTGTGACAGGCGTGGGTGTTGACTCGTTGGCCGTGGCAGGCGTGGGTGTTGACTCATTGGCCATGGCAGGCGTGGGTGTTGACTCGTTGGCCGTGGCAGGCGTGGGTGTTGGCTCGTTGGCCGTGGCAGGTGTGGGTGTTGACTCCTTGGCCGTGACAGGCGTGGCAGGGTGTTGACTCGTTGGCCGTGGCAGGGTGTTGACTCGTTGGCCGCGGCAGGCGTGGGTGTTGACTTGTTGGCCGTGGCAGGCGTGGGTGTTGGCTCGTTGGCCATGGCAGGGTGTTGACTCATTGGCCGCGGCAGGCGTGGGTGTTGACTCGTCGGCCGCGGCAGGCATGGGTGTTGACTTGTTGGCCGCGGCAGGCGTGGGTGTTGACTCGTTGGCCGTGGCAGGCGTGGGTGTTGACTCGTTGGCTGTGGCAGGGTGTTGACTGTTGCGTGGCAGGCGGGTGTTGGCTCGTTGGCGTGGCAGGTGTGGGTGTTGACTCCTTGGCGTGACAGGCGTGGCAGGGTGTTGACTCGTTGGCGTGGCAGGTGTTGACTCGCTGGCGCAGCGTGGGTGTTGACTTGTTGGCCGTGGCAGGTGTGGGTGTTGGCTCGTTGGCCGTGGCAGGGTGTTGACTCATTGGCCGCGGCAGGCGTGGGTGTTGACTCGTCGGCCGCGGCAGGCATGGGTGTTGACTTGTTGGCCGCGGCAGGCGTGGGTGTTGACTCGTTGGCCGTGGCAGGCATGGGTGTTGACTCGTTGGCTGTGGCAGGGTGTTGACTCGTTGGCCGCGGCAGGCGTGGGTGTTGACTTGTTGGCCGTGGCAGGCGTGGGTGTTGGCTCGTTGGCCGTGGCAGGCGTGGGTGTTGGCTCGTTGGCCGTGGCAGGCGTGGGTGTTGACTCGTCGGCCGCGGCAGGCGTGGGTGTTGACTCGTTGGCCGTGGCAGGCGTGGGTGTTGACTCGTTGGCATGTAAAAATCATTCTGCAAACATGTAGGTATAGTTACGTGATTCTATGAGACCAGCTAGCAGCGTGAATAATAACTTGAGATGTTTTGGACATGACATTAGTTCATGAATCCTGAAAAAGGGACAGTCTTTGGAAAGATGTGTATTACTCACATAACATACTGTATCATGAAACAGCGTCTTAATTGTGGCTTCATTTAATGATCTTGTAAAGATTGAGACATGCGGTGCGGTTGAGACATGCATATTTGACACACGGGTTGATTCGTTCCCTCGATGCCTCATTTGAAACTTCCGGCTCAATTCCCACTTCCAGCTCCTCATAATGACTTTCTTAAGATGCTTTTTGCTCGTTCTGTCTCAAATGTAGTTAGCGATTATTAATGGCCTTCTAACACAAAAAGCAGCCTCGTGCTCTCCTCTTTCCACACCAATAAAGCGATTTCCCTCACCCTGCGCGCGATCTCAAGCCACTGTAATCACATTTTCTTTATATTAAATCCCCCCAGACATACATATGTATACACAGTTCGTCTGGCTGGATCACTCCATCTTCTGTTCGACTCGACAGGTTATTATTTTCCTCAGTGGAGAGAGAGAGAGAGAGAGAGAGAGAGAGAGAGAGAGAGAGATGGCACATGAAGAAGGAAATGTTTATACAGTATATCAGGCAGAATGTTTTATTTTGGTGCCAGCTGTTGTAAAACCCGCAGTTTTCTGTGTAATATTGCTGCCACAGATGTGTAAACGCATCAGTCAAATTGAAATGCTGCTGATAATCTCCTTTCACTAAAGTCAACATCCCTCCATGAACTCTTCTCTTATGGACGTGTGTATGTGTATTCTCGTCAGCGATGAAGTCTGTGCTCTTTCAACATCAGCCATAATTACATGAATCTTATCAAAAGATGCTCCGGTCATATTTGACCATATTCTGGCTAAAGCAAATAAAGCCTATTTTTAGGACCATTAAGATGTTCTTGTTGTTTG
>NC_068288.1:46966262-46978762 GCF_025860055.1 Xyrauchen texanus
TTCTCCACTATGGACCAAACGCCCATTAAACCAAAGCCACCCATGATCAGCTTCCAGAACCCGTACGAATGGGTCCGAAACCAGTCGATGCTCCTCGATCAAACAGGCTACCGCCCGAAACGCAAACCGTCCCTCAAAACCTCCATGAAGACTAAGAAGATCTTTGGCTGGGGAGACTTTTACTTCAATGTCAAGACCCTCAAGTTCAGTCTGCTCGTCACGGGGAAGATCGTGGACCACGTCAACGGCACGTTCACCGTCTACTTCCGCCACAACTCCTCGAGTCTGGGAAACGTGTCCGTGAGCATCGTTCCCCCATCGAAGATCGTCGAGTTTGAGGTTCTTCATCCACAGAACCCTCTTCATCCGGAGATCCAGTTCCACCAGCCGCATCAGTCCACCGTCGACCCCAAAGACATCAAAACCTTCAACTGTCGCGTTGAGTACGAAAAGACGGATCGCTCCAAGAAGCCCAAACCTTGCCTGTACGACCCGTCCCAGACCTGTTTCACCGAGAACACCCAGTCGCACTCGTCCTGGCTCTGCGCCAAACCTTTCAAAGTCATCTGCATCTTCATCTCCTTCTTCAGCATCGATTATAAGCTGGTGCAAAAGGTTTGTCCGGACTACAACTTTCAGAGTGAACATCCGTACCTCGGATGAAGGCGTCGAGCGGATCATCGATGAGAGAGATGTTGTGAAGTGTTGTGGTTGCATCGTCATCATCGTTCCTCTCGACGGAGCTGGAACAAATGAAACACCATCATTGGGAACGTACTGTTGAAGTTTTCTTTGTATATAGAAAGGACAACCCTTATCTGTTCGGCTCTTAAAGGAACAGTTCACCCAAAAAGGAAAATTCTCTCATCATTTACTCACCCTCATATTGTTCCAAGACCATATTGTTTTCAGTCTTCTCTGAAACAAAATGAGACGTTAGACAGGATGTCTTGTATGGAGGGCCAAATTACTCAAAATTAAATCATTAAATACAAATTTAAATAAAACAAAAAACAACAATCATAAACAGATATAGCTGCAAGCAGCAATTAAGGGGCCAAGCTCATCAAGCATTATTAGGCACAACAATGGCAAAATTGGCAAAAGTAATTAAAGCAATCTGGTCATGATTGTAGGCAAAATAGTTGAAAAACCACGAATATTATCAATTGCAATGGGACATAAAAGCTTATTACTTTTGACTAATAGGTGGCACTTGTGCTAAATTGATTTGGTGTGGTCAAGGTCCGTTCATGATGACACGTATAAAGTTTAATGTCAATACGCCGAAGCGTTGGCGAGATAGAGCCTCAAAACCATTCGGGCACCATGCCATCAAATTCATTGTTGTGTCAAACAAAAATGGTTTTGTCTATCGACACGAAATCCATGACTTTTTTGTCGGCGTGGTCAGAAAGTAATCTGATTAGATTTTGGTTCAAATCAGACAAACGCTCTAGGAGGAGTTAGAAAAAGTAAGTTTTTGAAGGATTTCAAAATGGCGGACAGGAAGATCATGGCATCATTGTATCCATGTTCTCGGCATGACCCACGGAATCTACCAAGACTGATCTCATGACAATAGCACAAAGTATCTAAAGTTATTTACATTTTATGAACATTTGGTATAACCTTTGACCAGAAGGTGGCGCTAAAAACTTTTTAGTACCTTCAGGGCATTGTGCCAATGACACATAACGAGTTTCGTAACTATATGTCAATGCGTTTAAAAAATAAAGCATTTTACAACAAAATTCAAAATGGCCGACATATGAACATTTGGTATCATTCGACTCGGCATCCCGCACAGAATCTAACAAGACCAGATTTGTGATTTTAGGTGAAATCGTTCAGAAGTTATAAGCAAAAATATGAATTTTTCATATCTCGTGACCACTAGGTGGCGCTGTGCCGAAACTATGCGGGTACCCTCAGGTCATGGTTGTCATAACACACACCAAGTTTGGTGTGAATACGCTAAAGCGTTGCAGAGATATCGCCTCATGTTCAATTTGGCGTGTTCTACGTCGAATTTGATATTAGAGAACCGTTTGACTAATCAACTTGAATTCCAGACATTTTTATCAGCCTGGTCTGAAGATGATCTGCTCCAATTTTCGTACAAATCGCACAAACGGTCTAGGAGGAGTTAGTCTTTTTTTTTCTTCAAAAAATTCAAAATGGCGGAAATATTTTCAAGACGGAAAATGACGACATGGGGTGCAATCGATTGTTCTCACAACTTTCTCAATGTGGAAGAAGAAGAATTAAAAGAACACTAATGATTGCTATAGCTGCCTACACTTTAAGTTCTTGCCCTAATTATTACATTATTCATGAAATCACTAAATAAATTAATAAATATTCATTGCATTTTATGCACAAAAAATACACAAAGATATGTCTCAAATGAAATAGAAGGGACACTGAATTATTTAGTTAATTATTTAATGATGAATGTAATAATTGTATATTTTTCTTGAGTTATTGAAATGCTTAAATGGGACCTATTATGCAAAATTGTTTGTACATAAATGTGTGTACACAAACACCCAATAATGATGAAAGTCTTTCTTATATTTCTATTCATCAAAAACAGTGTGTTAAAATGAACTCTGCTCTAAAGTGATGTCATGTTAGAGCAGGCCACGCCCACGACTGGTGACTGACTCCGCCCTATTATCATAGCTCCTCCCCTGAGTGATGTACACACAGTCCTGGAGCAGATACAGTGAAGAATAATGTCTCATGAGTGTTCATAAGAGTCTTCATGTACTCTCGGCATCAGAGACGCTGAAGACACAGTGGACAAGTTTTGTTATATGTATATTAATTATAACCCTCGTTAATAAATTACACCCTTATGAATGCTACTCATGGATTACTGTAGTAATGTAGTTACTGTAGTATCCGTATTGTAACTTGGTTTTTGTAATAGTAACCTTATAAAAATATAGGTTTTATATTTGGCTTATACTAACTCATTTGTTAAAGGTAAACAAAGCAGCCTAATAGTCATCCAGTTTAGGCCCATAAATATATTAAAAAATGTATTAATTTAAGTTACAAATTTTATCCAAAGATTTCGTAAAATGTAATTGATTAGAGGTATCGGTATTGGTGTCGATATCGGCGATACTAGCCTAAAGTAGTTGGTATGGG
This sequence comes from Xyrauchen texanus, assembly GCF_025860055.1. Taxonomy (NCBI): domain Eukaryota; kingdom Metazoa; phylum Chordata; class Actinopteri; order Cypriniformes; family Catostomidae; genus Xyrauchen; species Xyrauchen texanus. The sequence continues at coordinate 46,969,425 of NC_068288.1, forward strand.
ATGGAAAGAAACTAAGTGTATCGGCCATCTCTAGATTGTATTCACTGAGACCAAAGCGGTGTTGGGGGCAGGGAGCAGCAGCAGCTCATTTGCATTTAAAGAGACACACACGAAATCAGCGTGTTTTTGATTCCACCCTATAAGAGGCATTTATAAGATGATATAATAAATGATCTGTGGGTATTATGAGCTGGAACTTCACACACACATTCTGGGGACACCTGAGACTTAATTAGTCTCCTTTAAATGGTGATTTGATTATTTAGTTTTGATTGATTTTGTCCCTCCATAGACTTGAACGGTCACTACAAAGCTGCGTGAAGATTCTCCATTTGTTTATACTGCATACAGGATTTGTTTGAAATGATGACAGACTTTTCCTTTCAAATTGATTTCTTGCTTTTGTCAAGTTTTGTCTGACTGTTACAGGATGCGTGTCGTTTTTCTACCGGTCCTCCGAATGACCCTCTGTATTTGACAATGAGGATCAGATTATATCAGATGTAGATTATAGAACTGTTTATAACAGCATTAAATGAATTGCAGAGATTTTATTCTATATTAAATGCACTGAAAATAATGTCAGACCTTTGATGCATAGAGAAAACCAGCTCACCTTTCCTTGATTCTTGCTATTTACTTTTCTGCCACTTTAGAAATATTTCACAGATGTCCAGTATTTTATTCCACGTGTGACAAACCTTTCCAGAATTATTGCCAGGGATCATTTGTTTTCAAGATGAAATTGAGGCCCGTTGTTTTAATGTTGTTTAATCCATCAAAGTAAAAGATTGTGTATTTCAGTGACTCCAGTCAGGTCTCCTTAGCAAACAAATTGGCCCGGTTGCTAGGGAGGGTAGAGTCACATGGGGTAACCTCCTCGTGGTCGCTATAATGTGGTTCTCGCTCTCGGTGGGGCGTGTGGTGAGTGACTCCAGCCAGGTCTCCTTAGCAACCAAATTGGCCCGGTTGCTAGGGAGGGTAGAGTCACATGGGGTAACCTCCTCGTGGTCGCTATAATGTGGTTCTCGCTCTCGGTGGAGCGTGTGGTGAGTGACTCCAGCCAGGTCTCCTTAGCAACCAAATTGGCCCGGTTGCTAGGGAGGGTAGAGTCACATGGGGTAACCTCCTCGTGGTCACTATAATGTGGTTCTCGCTCTCGGTGTTGCATGTGGTGAGTTGTGCGTGGATGCCGCGGAGAATAGCGTGAAGCCTCCACATGCGCTACGTCTCCACGGTAACACACTCAACAAGTCACGTGATGAGATGTGCGTATTGACGGTCTCAGACGCGGAGGCAACTGAGATTCCTCCTCCACCACCCGGATTGAGTTGAGTCACTACGCCACCGCGAGGACTTAGAGCGCATTGGGAATTGGGCGTTACACCCCCCCCCGTTTGGGTTCATGTCCCAAACGTTGAGCAATCCTTCAAAAACACATGAAGAGCTATAAAAGCTATAAAAGTGTTGGGATGGCCACAGTGTCGAAATATAATAATAAATAGATCCAAATGTATTTTATTCACCCTGGTATTAATTACCTTTAAATCATATGAAATAAAGCTTGAAAGATCGCAAAGAATCGTTTAAATGGGTGAGATGCTGACACAGAAAGATTGATGTTATTTCATCCCATTGAATTATTCTTTACCTTTTCCTCTCTTGTTTTTAATGTAAAGCACCAAATATGGAACTGTCTTTATTTTTGGACACGATGAGTCTGTGAAGGGACGTCAGATGTCTGGAGAGGAACTCGCAGTTCTGTGAATATAATGTATTGCTTGATAATGTGAATAGTATATATTGGGGGAAATGTAATGTGTGTAAATAATGTATCACACATAAATAATTAAATCTATCCTGGCTGACTTCATGTGTTGTTCATAACACTGAATTAAATGTTTGATTCTGTTGTTTATTTAATGATTTAACACTGCAAATAAGCACCTTACATTCTCTAGGTCTGTGTAAGTGCATATGTGATCCCAGAGTTCTGAAGGTGTCTGTTTTAAAGGCTGTCAACTCTCGTATCTCGTTTCATAATTTCATGACTATAAATTTACCATGATAGTCTTAAAGGGACAGTTCCAGATGTGACTTTTTTCTTCTGCAGAACACAAATGAAGATTTTTAGAAGAATATTTCAGGTCTGTAGGTCCATACAATGCAAGTGAATGCTGACCAGAACTTTAAAGCACCAAAAAGCACATAAAGGCAGCATATTTTAAATATCGATATCGAACAATATGAAAAAGATTATCGTGATAACAGTTTTTGCTGTATCGCCCAGTCCAAATGGTGACCGAGACTTACATGCTCTTTTGTGTTATGTCATGCGGGATTGGAGCAACTTGAGGTTGAGTAAATGCAGTGCTTTGGAGAATGCAATGGCGCTAACTGGCGATAACAGTGTCCAATAAAAGCATCATCCAAAGAAAAGCGGATTAACTCTGATTATATCCCGTTTTCATATTCAAATTCTTGCCTATATTGAAGGATGGTTAATAATTAATTTGGTATATATTTTTAATGGTTTCAGCTCTATTTTTAGCCGCTAGAGTCCCGCTTTTTAATTTTGGGGGTTTACAGCTGTGCCTGATGATGTTGGCAGAACTTTGCTCTCAATGCAGCCAAATGGAGTGACGGTGCGTCGGCTCATTAATCTAGATGCATATTCATTTGCTTTCTCGTATGTGAAACATTACAGCTCACTCCAAGCAGACGGCGGGTTTGGCAGAACGCTTCTCGCTCTTTCACCTCCACAAGCTCACATGTGTCCCATCATGCACCAGTGAACTCTGGACGTGCTCCGGGACGCCACCATCGCCCTGGATTAGCACGATTATGTTGCAGGTCGCGGCGGCAAATTGCCTCTCCACACTCCTGATTGTTCCATGTCACTCCCTTTGGCCCAACAAGAGGAACCGGACCTGCGTGGCCCCCAACTCCCCCTCTCTCTCTCTCTCTCTCTCTCTCTCTCTGTGTCTATATCTCGACCGCCCTTGTCATTCTCCACTGAATCAGCGGGTAATTTGTAACGCCACGGTCCCATTATCCGCTGACAGCGCAAGAGAATTCTGTGTCATCCTGAACGATATTCCTGACACCTCTGGCCGCCTCATCCCTCGCTCCGAACTCTCGCTCTCCGCCACCCCTGTTACCGCGCTGATTGTCGTCTAGCGCGCTCGTGATGGACAGCAGTCAGCTGGAAAATTGACTCTTTCCGCAGAAGAAAAAGGAAATGACAAAAATAATAAGTAAAATGAAATGTTTTCTAGAGTTGTATTTCTTCTTCTTCTTCAGGACAGATGTGAGCATTTGATGTCACAAATGACTGAACAATACGTCCATCACACTCATTTATGTGTGTGTGTGAGTTTAGCTGATGTTCGGGGACAAATTTGTCCTCATAAGTGAGCTAAGACCGCCCGCTGGGGACATTTGGGGACATCTTAAATTGAAAATAAATGGTAAATAATGCTGTTGCTTTTAATCTGTAGTAAAATAAAATCAAATTAACGAAAGGAGCAACTAAAGTCCTCCGTCTACACACACAGAGCAGCGCGTGAGGCTACAGCGCTGTGAAAAAGTATTTGCCCCCTTCCTGATGTTTCATACTAAATTGTTTCGAGATAACATAAAACAAAGGCAACCTGAGTAAACACAAATGCAGTTTTAAATCTATACACTTTTTGTTGAAGCAAAAAAGTTATCCAACACCTATATCACCCTTGTGAAAAACTAAGTGCCCCTTAATCTTAATAGCTGGTTGTGTTGCCTTTAGCAGCAACAACCGCATCAAACGCGTCTGATATCTGGAGATCAGTCTTTCACAACTCTGTGGGGGAACGTTGTCCCGCTTCTTCTTAACAGAACTGCTTTAGTTCAGACACACTGGAGGGTTTTTGAACTAACAATAGTTAGTTGATATAATCGTTAGATTAATCGACTATTCAGCGATTATTGCAGCGATTAATCGTCAGCTCTTAACCGATTATTCTGCTTGTGTCCCGACTTAAAAGGTTGTATTAAACGTGCTTACTAACAATAAAGAGGACAAAATCATCTTTTATAAATACCTCAATAACATTCACTGAATTAAAGGGGGAAAATACTTACTAAATTCAGTAAAGAAATTCACTGCAAAAATCCTTTTGATATCAGTAATTCATTTAAAATGGTCTAAAAATCCTTAAAACAAGAAACATTTAATTGAGAATCAACATATAAGATATTTAGACTTGCTTTAAGAGAATGTGTCTTATATATAAGTGTATTTTATATATTTTATATTCAACATTCTCAGATAACAGTTTCTTCTGCAGTATATCTGCTAAAGTAAATGTATGTTGTTTTAAAGGCGTTTATTATATATTTAAATTGGAAAAACAAACTGTTGGCGTTTCATGTTTCTGTTCACTTCAGTCCATCTTTAACTTAAACTCTTATTAATAAAGCAGAGTATTGCTGATGTTCTTCAGGATCAGAAACACACAGTGACACATTTATTATGATTCAATAAGTCTCGAGTCATCATGTTATAATCCAGCTGCATTAAGCGTGTGCGCTCGAGGGATGAGCGTCCCGTGACAGAGTGTGCATCAGCCGGCTTCAATCTCAAAATCAATTTTTCAATCAATAAAGCGGTAACGCATTAAATATAACTGCATTAAAGATGTGACGCATTAAATATAACCACATTAAAGATATAATGCATTAAATATAACTGCATTAAAGATGTGACGCATTAAATATAACCACATTAAAGATATAATGCATTAAATATAACTGCATTAAAGATGTGACGCATTAAATATAACCACATTAAAGATATAATGCATTAAATATAACTGCATTAAAGATATAATGCATTAAATATAACTGCATTAAAGATGTAATGCATTAAATATAACTGCATTAAAGATGTGACGCATTAAATATAACCACATTAAAGATAAAATGCATTAAATATAACCACATTAAAGATGTAATGCATTAAATATAATTGCATTAAAGAAATAATGCATTAAATATAACCGCATTAAAGGTGTAACGCATTAAATATAACCATATTAAAGATGTAACGCATTAAATATAAGTGCATTAAAGATATAATGCATTAAATATAACTGCATTAAAGATGTGACGCATTAAATATAAGTGCATTAAAGATATAATGCATTAAATATAACTGCATTAAAGATGTGACGCATTAAATATAACCACATTAAAGATATAATGCATTAAATATAACTGCATTAAAGATATAATGCATTAAATATAACTGCATTAAAGATGTGACGCATTAAATATAACCACATTAAAGATAAAATGCATTAAATATAACCACATTAAAGATGTAATGCATTAAATATAATTGCATTAAAGAAATAATGCATTAAATATAACCGCATTAAAGGTGTAACGCATTAAATATAACCATATTAAAGATGTAACGCATTAAATATAAGTGCATTAAAGGTGTAACGCATTAAATATATAATGCATTAAATATAACTGCATTAAAGGTGTAACGCATTAAATATAACCATATTAAAGATGTAACGCATTAAATATAAGTGCATTAAAGGTGTAACGCATTAAATATATAATGCATTAAATATAACTGCATTAAAGGTGTAACGCATTAAATATAACAGCATTAAAGATATAATGCATTAAATATAACTGCATTAAAGATGTAACGCATTAAATATAACTGCATTAAAGATATAATACATTAAATATAACTGCATTAAAGGTGTAACGCATTAAATATAACCGCATTAAAGGTGTAACGCATTAAATATAACTGCATTAAAGGTGTAACGCATTAAATATAACTGCATTAAAGATCATGCATTAAATATAACCGCATTAAAGGTGTAACGCATTAAATATAACTGCATTAAAGGTGTAACGCATTAAATATAACCGCATTAAAGATCATGCATTAAATATAACCGTATTAAAGGTGTAACGCATTAAATATAACCGCATTAAAGGTGTAACGCATTAAATATAACCGCATTAAAGGTGTAACGCATTAAATATAACTGCATTAAAGGTGTAACGCATTAAATATAACCATATTAAAGGTGTAACGCATTAAATATAACCGCATTAAAGATCATGCATTAAATATAACTGCATTAAAGGTGTAACGCATTAAATATAACCGCATTAAAGATCATGCATTAAATATAACTGCATTAAAGGTGTAACGCATTAAATATAACCGCATTAAAGGTGTAACGCATTAAATATAACCGTATTAAAGGTGTAATGTATTAAATATAACCACATTAAAGATGTAATGTATTAAATATAACTGCATTAAAGATGTAATGTATTAAATATAACTGCATTAAAGGTGTAACGCATTAAATATAACCATATTAAAGGTGTAACGCATTAAATATAACCGCATTAAAGATCATGCATTAAATATAACTGCATTAAAGGTGTAACGCATTAAATATAACCATATTAAAGGTGTAACGCATTAAATATAACCGCATTAAAGATCATGCATTAAATATAACTGCATTAAAGGTGTAACGCATTAAATATAACCATATTAAAGGTGTAACGCATTAAATATAACCGCATTAAAGATCATGCATTAAATATAACTGCATTAAAGGTGTAACGCATTAAATATAACCATATTAAAGGTGTAACGCATTAAATATAACCGCATTAAAGATCATGCATTAAATATAACCGCATTAAAGATCATGCATTAAATATAACTGCATTAAAGATGTAACGCATTAAATATAACTATATTAAAGATGTAAGGCATTAAATATAACTGCATTAACTCTTTCCCCGCCAAACACAGAATTTTCCGGGTATCCGTGTTTTAGGTGGTATACGGTAAGGAAGACCCGCGCGCATGTTTTGAAAGAGTACGCAACTCTTTGATCAAAGAAACAGACTGCGATCGTCTCAAACGTGAAGTGGAACACCATACTAATACTAAAGCACTTGTTTGATAAAAATGCCTTTTTCTCAGCTTTTTGTCCGAAATGTTGTTTTTGACAAAACCTACCTCTGTTCAAGTGGCGATAAAAAAAGAACAAATGAAGATAAAATAAAATCGTTTTTTTTTTGCCTAAAAGCAGAGGCTCAGATCTTTATTGTGATATATAGCATCTTCATATATTCATGGAAGAAAATATTCTAAGGGCCATTAAAATTTAGCGAAAATCGTCAAAAACCCTGGCGGTGGCTGGCAACTTTTTTTAAAAACGCTGGCGGGGAAAGAGTTAAAGGTGTAACGCATAAAATATAACCGCATTAAAGATGTAACGCATTAAATATTTATAATTTTGTGATTTACGAGGACAATTTTGTAAGTTACAAATTAGTAATCACAAGGTTATTATGCTATAAATGTGATTTATGAGGACATTTCTAGTGTCCCCATAATTCAAATCGCTTATAAATCATACTAAACAATGTTTTATTGAAAATGTAAAAATGCAGAATGTTTTCTGTGAGGGTTAGGTTTAGGGGTTGTGTTAGGTTTAGAGGATAGAATCTATAGTTTATACAGTATAAAAGTCATTATGTCTATGGAAAGTCCTCATAATGATAGGTAGACCAACGTGTGTGTGTGTGTGTGTGTGTGTGTGTGTGTGTGTGTGTGTGTGTGTGTGTGTGTGTGTGTGTGTGTGTGTGTGTGTGTGTTTGTGTGGGTGATGCGTGCGTGCGTGCGATCTGTGTGTGTGTTTGGGTGTGTGTGTGTGTGTGTGTTTGTGTGTGTGTGTGTGAGTGTGGGTGATGCGTGCGTGCGTGCGATCTGTGTGTGTGTGCGTGCGTGCGTGCGATCTGTGTGTGTGTGTGTGTGCGTGCGTGCGTGTGATCTGTGTGTGTGTGCGTGCGTGCGTGTGATCTGTGTGTGTGTGTGTGTGTGTGTGTGTGTGTTTGTGTGGGTGATGCGTGCGTGCGTGCGATCTGTGTGTGTGTTTGGGTGTGTGTGTGTGTGTGTGTTTGTGTGTGTGTGTGTGAGTGTGGGTGATGCGTGCGTGCGTGCGATCTGTGTGTGTGTGTGCGTGCGTGCGTGTGATCTGTATGAGGTGTGATTTGTGCACTTACTTTGCAAACTAAGCAATCATCGTGTCGATCGTCACGTACATTGCCGTGACCAATGACGTGTGATAACGTACGTGTGGATAAGCGCGTGGATAACGCATGCGTGGATAAGCGCGTGGATTAATACTTAGGAAATATCTATTATCTTTACTATTGTACCTTTTTAATTTGGGATGTAATCATAACACACACGTTTTCATGTTTTTTTGTGGGTTGTACAACAGTGTAGACACTATTAGTAATCAGTATAATTAGTATATTTATATGTAGGCCTACGCAAGATTTATAGTAGAACTGCAAAAACTGTTATCTTACTTAAGGCTGCCAGTTAGAAAAAGGTAAATCAATTAATTCAAATTTGCAGTTGATATTTGACAGATTTTACTGCAGCCTACAGCAATTTTATAAAACTATACATTTAGTAAGGCTAACACTTACCAAAATTGTTCTATTACTTCTTTTCAACTAAAAAATAAGTATACTTTCAGTCTACATTTTATATACTTCTCAAAAATATACTTTATGTACCTCTCAGAAATATACTTAAAATTACATTAGGTATAGGCCCTACTTGATTTATACTGAGAGAAAAGTCCAAGTATATTTGGCCTGCACTTGTACGCAATCTTTGATCAAGATACTTAAAAGTAGTATTCAAAGCTTGGCTGGTAGTGGGTTAACTCTTTTGATCAAGTTGCCTATTTTATATATTTATATATGTTAACGAAAAACTATGTTAAAAAATTATATATATATATATATATATATATATATATATTTTTTTTACATAGTTTTTCGTATACAGTCTTATAATTTCTATAATTATATATATTTTATAATTATAACTTATAACGTATGAAAATATTGATTAAAATATTGATATAAAACTGTCACAGTGTCTGGTTTGTGTTTCCCCGGGTGTCCACTAGAGGTCTCTTCCCCATACTGTCACCATTCACTCTGGAACTGCATTCCCCACAATCCTTGTCTGTACCAATCACTGTTCATTGCACTCAGCTGTTCCCTGTTATTCATTGTTAGTATCTGTGTATTTATACCCTGTCTGTTCAGTCATTGTCACGGAGTCCTTGTTATATGTCACACCACTTCTGAGTTCTGTTTCTAGCTTGTTTTAGTTCTTGTGTTTGGTTTGATTATTTGGATTTTGACCCCTGCCTGGAAGACTACGATTTTGGATTACCCCATTAAAAACTACTGCTATTGGATTACTGTTT
>NC_068288.1:46983762-46988762 GCF_025860055.1 Xyrauchen texanus
AGAGAGTGAGTGTGTGAGAGTGAGTGAGAGTGAGAGAGTGAGTGAGAGTGAGTGAGAGTGTGTGAGAGTGAGTGAGAGTGTGTGAGTGAGAGTGTGTGAGAGTGAGTGAGAGTGAGTGAGAGTGTGTGAGTGAGAGTGTGTGAGAGTGAGTGAGAGTGAGTGAGAGTGTGTGAGTGAGAGTGAGAGAGTGAGTGAGAGTGAGTGAGAGTGAGTGAGAGTGTGTGAGAGTGTGTGAGAGTGAGTGAGAGTGTGTGAGTGAGAGTGTGTGAGTGAGAGTGTGTGTGAGTGTGTGTGTGTGTGTGTGTGTGAGAGAGAGAGAGTGAGTGAGAGTGTGTGAGTGTGCGTGAGAGAGTGAGAGTGTGTGAGTGTGAGTGAGAGAGTGAGTGTGTGAGAGTGAGTGAGAGTGAGAGAGTGAGTGAGAGTGAGTGAGAGTGTGTGAGTGAGAGTGTGTGAGAGTGAGTGAGAGTGAGTGAGAGTGTGTGAGTGAGAGTGTGTGAGAGTGAGTGAGAGTGAGTGAGAGTGTGTGAGTGAGAGTGTGTGAGTGAGAGTGAGAGAGTGAGTGAGAGTGAGTGAGAGTGAGTGAGAGTGTGTGAGAGTGAGTGAGAGTGTGTGAGAGTGAGTGAGAGTGTGTGAGAGTGAGTGAGAGTGTGTGAGTGAGAGTGTGTGAGTGAGAGTGTGTGTGTGAGAGAGTGAGTGAGAGTGAGTGAGAGTGAGTGAGAGTGTGTGAGAGTGTGTGAGTGAGAGTGTGTGAGTTAGAGTGTGTGTGTGAGAGAGTGTGAGTGAGAGTGAGAGAGTGAGTGAGAGTGAGTGAGAGTGAGTGAGAGTGTGTGAGTGTGAGTGAGAGAGTGAGTGTGTGAGAGTGAGTGAGAGTGAGAGAGTGAGTGAGAGTGAGTGAGAGTGTGTGAGAGTGTGTGAGTGTGAGTGAGAGAGTGAGTGTGTGAGAGTGAGTGAGAGTGAGAGAGTGAGTGAGAGTGAGTGAGAGTGTGTGAGAGTGAGTGAGAGTGTGTGAGTGAGAGTGTGTGAGAGTGAGTGAGAGTGAGTGAGAGTGTGTGAGTGAGAGTGTGTGAGAGTGAGTGAGAGTGAGAGAGTGAGTGAGAGTGAGTGAGAGTGAGTGAGAGTGTGTGAGAGTGTGTGAGAGTGAGTGAGAGTGTGTGAGTGAGAGTGTGTGAGTGAGAGTGTGTGTGTGAGAGTGTGTGAGAGTGAGTGAGAGTGTGTGAGTGAGAGTGTGTGTGTGTGAGAGAGTGAGTGAGAGTGTGTGTGTGTGAGTGAGAGAGTGAGAGTGTGTGAGTGTGAGTGAGAGTGAGAGAGTGAGTGTGTGTGAGTGAGAGTGTGTGAGTGAGTGAGAGTGTGTGTCTGTGTGTGTTTGGAGGAAATTGGGTCTGAAAAATAACAAGTTGTGCTACATTTCAATTAAAAGTCTGTGTTGTGATTTTAAGGGCTGATGGGTTCAGCTGAACTACAGCTCAAATCAACAGCCCAGCTAATCCAGAAATTAACTTTCCAAACACACTAAATGTTCAAATAAATTATGAGCTTCACTTTAATGCTGTTGCCATTTCAGTAATGAGCATTATTTAATCTTAAAAGCTCATCATTGGATGGTTCTGGCACCACTGGCATGTTGGCATATTGCCTGGCATCTTTAGTTTGTGATGAAGTGACATCGACCGTCGGGCCTCGTGTAAGGCGTAAAGTCCATCTTTTAAACGTTAGCTGCTAATGCTCCTGCGTTGTTGAGCGAACTGTTTTTACTAATGAATTTGAAATGGCGCGATACATCACTGTCCGGAGCCCCGCGGACAACACAAGAGCAGCGCTGTTATTTATATTAATGTTAGTTATGAAGCTATTCGCTCATTTCTTCGTAAACACGTGTCGTGCTTTTAGTCTTCCTTTTTTTTGCCATGGGGGGGAGGGGTCAAATCGACATGGATCTCACATGTTAGGAAAGTGGGAGGAGCTTCAAGAAAAATGATAAATGGAGGAAAAAGGCTCATTTAATGTTTTTAAATTCTAATAACACTTTTTACTAAGTTTATTTTTTTCCGCTTTTCAAAAAATAGCGATATAGCTGTTACTTTAAACTAAATACAAATCTTTTTTCAGAGTTAGTTTAAATTAAAAAATGTATCCCAGACTTATTTTCTTGTGTTTTGTTTTATTTCATAGATTCATGTGCGTGCAATATTTAAAAATGTGACCAATTTAAATGAGTATTATAGTATTTAATATAGTAATGTTTATAGATGCATTTATTTTATTAATAAAATGCAAAATATGTATTTATTATATTTGATTTATTTATTATATTTATTTATTATAATATTATTATTATTTTAAATATGAATGATACAGCATGACTTAATACGGCACGTTCACACGCTCACATGATTATTCGATCACGTGTTCTGTAGGGCTGGGCGATGTGGCAAAACATATTATCATGATATTCTTTTTCATATCATTCGATATCGATATTTATACCACAGTTAGTTCCAATCCTCGAATCTGATTGGACGAGAGATGTGCACTGATGGTGTGACATCATCAGCACTCAGACTTCACTGTGTGTGTGTGTGTGTGTGTGTCACTCCGCTTGTGTTCCTGCTGTTCTAAACTAAAGTGCATCTATGATGAGAGCGCGTAACCGTCGTCATGATATCTCGCAGCCAAGATTGAATCGATCTGGATCGCGGTGACCTGCGTAGCGGCGGCAATAACAACTTCATACAGTCTGAGGCACCATTTCCACTGAAGCGGAAGAAATCCGCACAAAGCCGCTCCCAACGCTAGCGAACCGCTTCCCCCGCGCTGCTGTCAATCTTACAATCCACCTCGCGAGCTTGACGCTCGACTTCCATAGGAAGGAATTGAAAGCACTCGCTCACATTCGCTCAGCACACGCCAGTGAAACATACGATAAGAAAGACAAACTGCTAGTGTTTTTAGCAACACGCAAGTCCAGATGTAGAACACAGACTAAATATCGAAAATTACTCAAAAATTTAAGTTTGTATATTGATGTCGTTTCATCGCCCAGCACTGTTCTGTGACTCGCTTACACTGAAATGGACAATCAATTAAATTAAAACAGACTGTGATGATGCGTTCCCGCCTTATTTAGCGGCGTAAATCTAGCCAACTTTTTTAAATTTTGAGTGTAAGATTATAACATGATGCTTTGTGAAATATTACCCGGGAATCAGTTTTATAAAATGAATTATTACAGCTGTGAGAGAGTACATGTGGCGTAATCCAACACTCTCAATTGTTATTCTTCTGGGAAATCATTCAAATGTTATACAGGATTTGGTCTTTTGTTCTTGGAGCAATTGTGTAAGTGCAAATAATATTAGCATGATCTCACATTCACCGCTGTGGAAGTTTAACCTGCAAACGTTTACTTCCGCGTTCCAATCCCGGAGTGTGAAGAAGGTCTATAGTTTGGTGTACTATAAAGGTATATGTCCTAGTTTGATTGAAAAGCATGAGATTAGATTAAATAAATGAACTCTGCATAGTGAATGTGTGATGCCGCTCATGAAGTTGCTCATGTGCTCATTCACTGTGATGCACGCAACGCCTGCAGACTACATATTTATATAATTGAACGTGTCTTTTTGTGCTTCAGTAATCAATGAGTCATATAACCAATGTCTTATCAAGTCCTCGTGGTGGCGTAGTGACTCGCCTCAATCCGGGTGGCGGAGGACGAATCTCAGTTGCCTCCGCGTCTGAGACCGTCAATCCGTGCATCTTATCACGTGACTTGTTTAGTGCGTTACCATGGAGACGAAGCGCGTGTGGAAGCTTCACGCTATTCTTCGCAGCATCCACACACAACTCACCACACGCCCCACCGAGAGCGAGAACCACATTATAGTGACCACGAGGAGATTACCCCATGTGACTCTACCATCCCTAGCAACCGGGCCAATTTGGTTGCTAAGGAGACCTGGCTGGAGTCACTCACCACAAGCCCCACCGAGAGCGAGAACCACATTATAGTGACCACGAGGAGGTTACCCCATGTGACTCTACCCTCCCTAGCAACCGGGCCACTTTGGTTGCTAAGGAGACCTGGCTGGAGTCACTCACCACAAGCCCCACCGAGAGCGAGAACCACATTATAGTGACCACGAGGAGGTTACCCCATGTGACTCTACCCTCCCTAGCAACCGGGCCACTTTGGTTGCTAAGGAGACCTGGCTGGAGTCACTCACCACAAGCCCCACCGAGAGCGAGAACCACATTATAGTGACCACAAGGAGGTTACCCCATGTGACTCTACCCTCCCTAGCAACCAGGCCAATTTGGTTGCTAAGGAGACCTGGCTGGAGTCACTCAGCACACCCTGGATTCAAACTCACGACTCCAGGTGTGATAGTCAGCGTCAATACTCGTGGAGATACCCAGACACTTAAATGACTAATGTTGTCAAATTTATGTTGAACTTGTATCTCACAAACAGAGCGCTGTTGTACTAAATGTAAGTTTTTATAAATGTTAACATGTATCATGTGATGCTCTGTTGTGCAGCACTTCATATGATAAAGTGAAGTGGATTGTTTGACAAGTATTTTCTAAAATAAGTTTAAAATAAAATAAGTTTTATTCTAATTTGATTAAAAGTTGAATTCATTTGATTAGACACAATTTTAAAGATGAAATTGAATTTAGAGGAAAAAATAAATGAAACGAATTTCAAAGGGTCGTACTTAAAAAATTAGAACAATATGAACTTTTCGTTTTGATTTATTATCTACAATGAAATGTAACATTTTAATAGGCTAAAGGTCTGTTCAATAGCATATTGCTTATTTTTCAAAGAATAATCTGTTACTAGCGTCATTTTCCAAAACACATAGTAATTACATTTTGATATTTGTGTTATTGAATGCTGAGAGCTGCGAGGCCAGAGGAGGGTCTTTAAAACACAGAAATGCATAATCGAATGCCAAGAAGAGCGAGTTCAGCGTGTGTGTGTGTGTGTGTGTGTG
>NC_068288.1:46991262-46998762 GCF_025860055.1 Xyrauchen texanus
CCACGTTATTTCAACTTATTTATAAAAAACTTTAGAGCAGAATTTCTGGTGTGCAGGAGACAGTTTGTCCTCACAGCTCAGTAAACACACACACATTGAGTGTTTAAGTGTGCATAACATTATCAGTGTATAATCGGCTTGAAATTATTTTTACTCCCTGAAACCGTGGCGTCGTTCTTCTGAAGTGTGTGTGAGCTAGTTGAGCGCCGCTCACGGTATCTGGGTCTCATTCCCTCGAGAGGCAAGCGGATTTCATCAGGTCATTCTGAGATGGGATGATAACAAGAACGCTTTGATTGTGATATTTGCTGTGAGCGCAGCCGATTTGAACCTCCGTATGCTTTAATAATCTTCTGAAATGCTCTTTATTACCTCTCGTTACCCTTCACACTCTCTCTCTGTCTCAGTTGTGTAGTGAGCGCGTACACTCAGGCTGATATGGCTCACGTCAGTGGCCTGTAAAGCCATTCCTTTGCCGTTTCAACATGTCGACCTCGTCACAACCACCACACACATCACTGAGAGCAGCCAGGTACACTTCAGGCACTAATATAGTATTTGTTATGTACAAATGTACAAAAGAGAACCCTGGAACCATGGCCAGTACTGTTATAGTCAACAATATATAGTATGCTTTGGCTCCTCCCTCAGGGCGGGGCTTATCTGCTACCATAAGCGTGTGCAATTCATGGACAAGAAAGCCAAGGATGTTTTGTTGGACCTGGAGGAGAAAGTCAACTTCTCAATGTTCCCTTTGCTTCAGGGCAGATAATCACGCCATCGCTGGATTCGCCGTGGCTCTCAAACAGGTACGTCTGTCTCTGTTTCTAAAGTATTATGTTACGCAGGTGTTCTTCCACAGTCACAATGCTGGAATATTGGGTGTTGGGTGATGTGGAGTTAAGCGGGGCGGTGTTGGGCAGAATTAAGCGGGCGGTGTTGGGCGGTGCGGTCTTGGGCGGTGTGGTGTTGGGGCGGTGCAGTGTTGGGCGGTGCAGTGTTGGGTGGTGTGGAGTTAAGCGGGGTGGTGTTGGGCGGAATTAAGCGGGGCGGTGTTGGGCGGTGCGGTGTTGAGCGGGCCGGTGTTGGGCAGAATTAAGTGGGCGGTGTTGGGCGGTACGGTCTTGGGCGGTGTGGTGTTGGGCAGTGTGGAGTTGGGCGGTGCAGTGTTGGATGGTGTGGTGTTGGGCGGTGTGGTCTTGGGCGGTGTGGTGTTGGGCGGTGCAGTATTGGGTGGTGTGGTGTTGGGCGGTGCAGTGTTGGATGGTGTGGTGTTGGGCGGTGTGGTCTTGGGCGGTGTGGTGTTGGGCGGTGCAGTATTGGGTGGTGTGGAGTTGGGCGGTGCAGTGTTGGGTGGTGTGGTGTTGGGCGTTGCAGTGTTGGGCGGTGTGGTGTTGGGCGGTGCAGTGTTGGGTGGTGTGGAGTTGGGCGTTGCAGTGTTGGGTGGTGTGGAGTTGGGCGGTGCAGTGTTGGGTGGTGTGGTGTTGGGCGGTGCAGTGTTGGGGGGTGTGGTGTTGGGCGTTGCAGTGTTGGGTGGTGTGGTGTTGGGCGGTGCTGTGTTGGGTGGTGCAGTGTTGGGCGGTGTGGTGTTGGGCGGTGCTGTGTTGGGCGGTGTGGAGTTGGGCGGTGCTGTGTTGGGCGGTGTGGTGTTGGGCGTTGCAGTGTTGGGTGGTGTGGTGTTGGGCGGTGCTGTGTTGGGCGGTGTGGTGTTGGGGGGTGTGGTGTTGAGCGGTGCTGTGTTGGGGGGTGTGGAGTTGGGCGTTGCAGTGTTGGGCGGTGTGGTGTTGGGCGGTGTGGTGTTGGGTGGTGCTGTGTTGGGCGGTGTGGTGTTGGGCGGTGTGGTGTTGGGCGGTGCAGTGTTGGGTGGTGTGGTATTGGGCGTTGCAGTGTTGGGCGGTGTGGAGTTGGGCGTTTCAGTGTTGGGCGGTGTGGTGTTGGGGGGTGTGGTGTTGGGCGGTGCAGTGTTGGGTGGTGCGGTGTTGGGCAGTGCAGTGTTGGGGGGTGTGGTGTTGGGCGGTGCTGTGTTGGGCGGTGCAGTGTTGGGGGGTGTGGTGTTGGGCGGTGCAGTTGGGTGGTGTGGTGTTGGGCGGTGCAGTGTTGGGCGGTGTGGTGTTGTGCGTTGCAGTGTTGGGCGGTGCTGTGTTGGGCGGTACAGTGTTGGGTGGTGTGGTGTTGGGCGTTGCAGTGTTGGGAGGTGTGGTGTTGGGCGGTGCAGTGTTGTGTGGTGTGGAGTTAAGCGGGGTGGTGTTGGGCGGAATTAAGCGGGGCGGTGTTGGACACGCTAACACACACACGCTCGCACACACACACATGCTAACACACGCTCGCACACACACACACGCTAACACACACGCTCGCACACACATTAACACACACACGCTCGCACACACACACGCTAACAAACACACACTCGCACACACACGCTAACACACGCTCTCACACACATGCTCACACACGCACACACACGCTCGCACACACACGCTCACACACACACGCTAACACAAGCTCGCACACACACGCTCGCACACACACACGCACACACACGCTCGCCTACACACACACGCTCACGCACACGTTCACATACACATGCTCACATACAAACACACAAACACACACACACACACGCTCACACATGCACACACAAGCACATGCACGCGCGTACACACACATGCATGCTCGCACACACACACGCTAACAGACACACTCACACACACATACACACACACTCACACACACACACACTCACACACACATGCACAAATCTAATTTAGTTGTTCTTGATGTTATCATCCAGATAATTATTGCTCTGAAACCTCTTAATAACATGTTTGTGCTTTTGTGGCATGTGCAGTGGATATTTATGATTATTATTATATATGATTACTTGTGCTGTGCAAACAGGCCTTGAGTGGATGCATGTGAAATCAAGTCGTGAATCTCAGTTGCAGTTTTATTTTTTGCTCCGCAGCATGTTGCCTCTGTATAGTGTCAGAGGTGACACATGCTAAAATAATTGAATGGCTGCCTGCCGTAACTCTACACGGATGCGGTCGGAATATCGCAGCACGTGTTGTTGCGAGCTCATGCTGTTCTTATTTCTCTCTAAAGCAGCTGCAGATCCATTTTATGGAAGTTAAATTCTGAAAGCAAAAACTATCAGGACAGAAGTTGGTGATGCATATTAACTTCATAATACATGTTCCTGGTTGTATTGTGAATTATTCATTATTGTAAAGAAATGTTGTCTTTGAATGAGTTGCTCCGCCTCTCAAACAACTTTTTATCGTTGATGATGTCATCAAGCCCTCTTTTTTTTACCACTTGTCTCACTTTACAGCTAGTGTTGGATGTAATCTAATTACAAAGTAATTAGTTACTGTAATCTAATTACTTTTAATACAAAAATCATTGCACCGCATTACATTTATTTTTCTTGCACTTAATCATGATTAACTTTGAAGGAATCATGCGATTAATCATGATTGAATTTGAAGAAATCATGTGATTGCTTTGGTGAAATCCTGCGATTAATCGTGCAATTAACTTTGAGGAAATCATGCGTTTAATCGTGCGATTAACTTTGAGGAAATCATGCGTTTAATCGCAATTAACTTTGAAGAAATCATGTGCTTAATCGCAATTAACTTTGAAGAAATCATGCGCTTAATCGCAATTAACTTTGAAGAAATCATGTGATTAATCGCAACTAACTTTGAAGAAATCATGCGCTTAATCGCAATTAACTTTGGAGAAATCATGCGCTTAATCGCAATTAACTTTGAAGAAATCATGCGATTAATCGCAATTAACTTTGAAGAAATCATGCGCTTAATCGCAATTGACTTTGAAGAAATCATGTGATTAATCGCAATTAACTTTGAAGAAATCATGCGCTTAATCGCAATTGACTTTGAAGAAATCATGCGCTTAATCACAATTGACTTTGAAGAAATCATGTGATTAATCACAATTAACTTTGAAGAAATCATGTGATTAATCACAATTGACTTTGAAGAAATCATGTGATTAATCACAATTAACTTTGAAGAAATCATGCGCTTAATCGCAATTGACTTTGAAGAAATCATGCGCTTAATCACAATTAACTTTGAAGAAATCATGTGATTAATCACAATTAACTTTGAAGAAATCATGCGCTTTATCGCAATTGACTTTGAAGAAATCATGCGCTTAATCGCAATTGACTTTGAAGAAATCATGCGCTTAATCACAATTGACTTTGAAGAAATCATGCGCTTAATCACAATTGACTTTGAAGAAATCATGCGCTTAATCACAATTAACTTTGAAGAAATCATGTGATTAATCGCAATTAACCTCGAAGAAATCATGCGATTAATCGCAATCGACTTTGAAGAAATCATGTGATTAATCGCAATTAACTTTGAAGAAATCATGTGCTTAATCGCAACTGACTTTGAAGGAATCATGCGCTTAATCGCAATTGACTTTGAAAAAATCATGTGATTAATCGCGATTGACTTTGAAGAAATCATGCGATTAATCGCAATTGACTTTGAAGAAATCATGCGATTAATCGCGATTGACTTTGAAGAAATCATGCGCTTAATCACAATTGACTTTGAAGAAATCATGCGATTAATCGCGATTGACTTTGAAGAAATCATGCGCTTAATCACAATTGAGTTTGAAGAAATCATGTGATTAACCGCAATGAACTTTGAAGAAATCATGCGCTTAATCGCAATTGACTTTAAAGAAATCATGCGATTAATCGCAATTAACTTTGAAGAAATCATGTGATTAACCGCAATTGACTTTGAAGAAATCATGCGCTTAATCGCAATTAACTTTGAAGAAATCATACGCTAATCGCAATTAACTTTGAAGAAATCATAGCGCTTAATCGCAATTGACTGAAGAAATCATAAGCTAATCGCAATTGACTTTGAAAAAATCATGCGCTTAATCACAATTAACTTTGAAGAAATCATGCGCTTAATCGCAATTGACTTTGAAGAAATCATGCGCTTAATCGCAATTGACTTTGAAGAAATCATGCGCTTAATCACAATTGACTTTGAAGAAATCATGCGCTTAATCACAATTAACTTTGAAGAAATCATGTGATTAATCGCAATTAACCTCGAAGAAATCATGCGATTAATCGCAATCGACTTTGAAGAAATCATGTGATTAATCGCAATTAACTTTGAAGAAATCATGTGATTAATCGCAATTGACTTTGAAAAAATCATGTGATTAATCGCGATTGACTTTGAAGAAATCATGCGATTAATCGCAATTGACTTTGAAGAAATCATGCGATTAATCGCGATTGACTTTGAAGAAATCATGCGCTTAATCACAATTGACTTTGAAGAAATCATGTGATTAATCGCGATTGACTTTGAAGAAATCATGCGCTTAATCACAATTGAGTTTGAAGAAATCATGTGATTAACCGCAATCAACTTTGAAGAAATCATGCGCTTAATCGCAATTGACTTTAAAGAAATCATGCGATTAATCGCAATTAACTTTGAAGAAATCATGTGATTAACCGCAATTGACTTTGAAGAAATCATGCGCTTAATCGCAATTAACTTTGAAGAAATCATAAGCTAATACGCAATTAACTTTGAAGAAATCATAAGCAATGGCAATTGACTGAAGAAATCATGCGCTTAATCGCAATTGACTTTGAAAAAATCATGCGCTTAATCGCAATTAACTTTGAAGAAATCATGTGATTAACCGCAATTAACTTTGAAGAAATCATGTGATTAATCGTGTGATTAACTTTGAAGAAATCATGTGATTAATCGCAATTAACTTTGAAGAAATCATGCGATTAATCGCAATTGACTTTGAAAAAATGTCTCATGTACACCTGCTCTCACATCTTGCCAGTTTAAGGAAACAGGCTTTGAGCAGGGGGTGGGTTTCATCGATCAGATCATCAAGATCACTTTGGTCGTCAAGAAGAAGACCAGTGACACGCCACAGCCTCTCAACTCTTTGTAGTCGCTGCTCAGTAATTCACAGGTTGATTGGACAATATTCTGTTTATCTGTGAAAACAAATGTGATGGCTGCTGTACCAGGCGTGGTAGCGTTTCTGTGCCAAATTGGCAATCTTTAAAGATGCGCCACTGTACACAATTCTGCACTGGTGTACACTCACATGAGATGAACAATCCAGTCATATTAGTGATATTAGAAATGCTTTCAGATCTGATCTGATTATGTTAAATGCAAATTATAGCTGTAATCAATGCATGGCAGCAATCATTGAAATTTCGTTGAATTCGGAAAAGTGGAAATTCAGTTGATTTTGGGAAACTGGAGCATTCCGTGGAACGTTTTATTCTCGCCCTTATGGTTCTGGAGTTATTAGCATGCAAGTTTCTTGTTGCGCCGTCTTGTGACTGATTCTGTCAAAATTTTGTACACTGCCTCATTTTTACACCCTTTAGATGTATGCCAAATTTCGTTATCCTCAGCCATTCAAAATGTATGGTGCAACGGGGGTAAATGCACCCCTTAAGGAAATGTAGATTTGTTCTGGTCACAAAATGCATCAAGGTCAAAAAATGTGTTTATTGAAAATTGATTGAGCTACAAAATTTGTGAAAATATAGATAATAACAGAAGGTTGATTTGAATAAAACCAAATTGGCCCGGTTGCTAGGGAGGGTAGAGTCACATGGGGTAACCTCTTCAGGTCACTATAATGTGGTTCTCGCTCTTGGTGGGGCGTGTGGTGAGTGACTCCAGTCAGGTCTCCTTAGCAACCAAATTGGCCCGGTTGCTAGGGAGGGTAGAGTCACATGGGGTAACCTCCTCGTGGTCACTATAATGTGGTTCTCAGCTCTCGGTGGGACGTGTGGTGAGTGACTCCAGTCAGGTCTCCTTAGCAACCAAATTGGCCCGGTTGCTAGGGAGGGTAGAGTCACATGGGGTAACCTCCTCGTGGTCACTATAATGTGGTTCTCAGCTCTCGGTGGGGTGTGTGGTGAGTGACTCCAGTCAGGTCTCCTTAGCAACCAAATTGGCCCGATTGCTAGGGAGGGTAGAGTCACATGGGGTAACCTCCTCGTGGTCACTATAATGTGGTTCTCAGCTCTCGGTGGAGCGTGTGGTGAGTGACTCCAGTCAGGTCTCCTTAGCAACCAAATTGGCCCGGTTGCTAGGGAGGGTAGAGTCACATGGGGTAACCTCCTGCGTGGTCACTATAATGTGGTTCTCAGCTCTCGGTGGGGTGTGTGGTGAGTGACTCCAGTCAGGTCTCCTTAGCAACCAAATTGGCCCGGTTGCTAGGGAGGGTAGAGTCACATGGGGTAACCTCCTCGTGGTCACTATAATGTGGTTCTCAGCTCTCGGTGGAGCGTGTGGTGAGTTGTGTGTGGATGGTGCAGAGAATAGCGAGGCGCCTCCACGCGCCTACGTCTCCACGGTAGCGTGCTCAACAAGTCACGTGATAAGATGCGTGGATTGGCCGGTCTCAGACGCGGAG
>NC_068288.1:47006262-47008762 GCF_025860055.1 Xyrauchen texanus
TGTGTGTGTGTGCTTGTGTGTGTGCATGCACGTGTGTGTGTGCTTGTGTGTCTGTGCACGTGTGTGTGTGTTTGTGCTTGTTTGTGTGTGTGTGTGTGTGTGTGTATGTGTTGTGTGTGTACATGTGTGTTTGTGTGCTTGTGTGTCTGTGCACATGTGTTTGTTGTGTGTGTTTGTGTGTGTATGTGTGCTTGTGTGTGTGCATGCACGCGCGTGTGTGTGCTTGTGTGTCTGTGCACGTGTGTGTGTTTGTGCTTGTTTGTGTGTGTGTGTGTGTGTGTGTGTGTGTTTGTGTGCACGTGTGTGTGTGTGTGTGTGTGTGTGTGTGTGTTCATGGTCATGTTGCGTGTTAATGGACGGTATTAAACGTGTGTGTGTGTGTGTGTGTGTGTGTGTGTGTGTGTTCATGGTCATGTTGCGTGTTAATGGACGGTATTAAACGTGTGTGTGTGTGTGTGTGTGTGTTCATGGTCATGTTGCGTGTTAATGGACGGTATTAAACGTGTGTCAAATCAAATCAAATCAAATCAAATCACTTTATTGTCACACTACCATGTACACAAGTGCAACAGTAGGTGAAATTCTTGTGTGCAGTTCCGAGCAACATAGCAGTCATGACAGTGACGAGACATATACCAATTACAATAAACAACATACTTACACAAAACAATTTACATATCAAATGTACACATACTTACACAAAACAATTTACATATCAAATGTACACATACTTACACAAAACAATTTACATATCAAATGTACACATACTTACACAAAACAATTTACAAATCAGATGTACACATACTTACACAACACAATAATTATATACAATGCAGAATATAGAACAGAATATACAATACAATACAATAAGTGGGAGTATATGAAATATATATGTGTATATATATATATATATAGCAGTTGTATTGAGGAGAATATGTTGACAGTCCCGTGTGAGATTATAGATTAATAAAGTGCAGTGTTAATTATTGATCCTGATAGATCAAGAGTTCAACAGTCTGATTGCTTGGGGGAAAAAGCTGTCATGTAGTCGGCTGGTGCGGGTCCTGATGCTGCGATACCGCCTGCCTGATGGTAGCAGTGAGAACAGCCCATGACTTGGGTGACTGGAGTCTCTGATGATCCTCCGAGCTTTTTTCACACACCGCCTGGTGTATATGTCCTGGAGGGAGGAAGCTCACCTCCGATGATGTTCCTGGCAGTTCGCACCACCCTTTGCAGGGCTTTGCAGTTGTGCGCGGTGCTATTGCCGTACCAGGCGGTGATGCAGCCAGTCAGGATGCTCTCTACAGTGCTGGTGTAGAACCGTGTGAGGATGTGGTGGTTCATTCCAAACTTCCTCAGCCGTCTCAGGAAGAAGAGGCGCTGGTGAGCCTTCTTCTACAACGGCCTCAGTGTGGACCGGACCATGTGAGTTCCTCAGTGATGTGGACACCGAGGAACTTGAAGCTGCTGACTCTCTCCACCGGTGCTCCATTAATGGTGATGGGGCTGTGTTCTCCGTCTTTCTTCCTGAAGTCCACAACAAGCTCCTTGGTTTTACTGACGTTGAGGGAGAGGTTGTGCTCCTGACACCAGCGTGTCAGAGTGTGCACCTCCTCTCTGTAGGCTCTTTCATCATTGTCAGTGATCAGACCTACCACCGTCGTATCGGTCAGCAAACTTAATGATGGCATTGGAGCTATGTGTTGCCACACAGTCATGTGTGTACAGGGAATACAGGAGTGGGCTGAGAACACAGCCCTGCGGGGCTCCAGTGTTGAGGGTCAGTGATGAGGAGGTGTTGCTGCCCATTCTAACCACCTGACGTCTGCCTGACAGGAAATCCAGGATCCAGCTGCACAGCGAGCTGTTTAAGCCCAGAGCCCGGAGTTTCTCATCAAGCTTGGAGGGCACTATGGTGTTGAATGTGTGTGTGTGTGTGTGTGTTTGCTGTGTGTGTTCATGGTCATGTTAAGTGTTAATGGAGTGTATGTAATGAAGTAGAAGAATAGAAATATGGACATGCATTCTTTTGTACATTAACTGCATCATTGTTGAATGTCAGTTTAATTAATTTATGGCTAGTATTAACCGTGATTATATCGTCAGACACTTCACCTCTAACGGTCGATTCTGATTTAGAAAAATGTAATTAATTTATTAAAACACTAAATTAAAATATTTCTAAATTCAAATTAAAGTACATTTAAAACTAAATGTTAATGTAATGCCGATTTGCAGTGACTTAAAAATCCCTCTACAACAACAGGTGGAAAAATATTAATACAATCTAGATCATAAATACAGTGAAAATATAAACATAATAAAAATGGAAAAATATGAGGTTCTGAGTATCTCCGTGAGTATTGACTCTGACTATCACACCTGGAGTCATGAGTTTGAATTCAGGGTGTGCTGAGTGACTCCAGCCAGGTCTCCTTAGCAACCAAATTGGCCCGGTTGCTAGGGAGGGTAGAGTCACATGGGGTAACCTCCTCGT
>NC_068288.1:47013762-47041262 GCF_025860055.1 Xyrauchen texanus
AGCGTAGCGGCTGTCGTCCGCCAGGAAGGGGAGGAGCTGTTCCACCCCCAGCGGTCAGAGGACTCGCTGTCGTCCGCCCGGAGCATAGCGGCTGTCATCCGCCAGGAAGGGGAGGAGCTGTTCCACCCCCAGGGGTCGGAGGACTTGCTGCCATCCGCCCGGAGCGTAGCGGCTGTCGTCCGCCAGGAAGGGGAGGAGCTGTTCCACCCCCAGCGGTCGGAGGACTCGCTGCCGTCCGCCCGGAGCGTAGTGGCTGTAGTTCGCCAGGAAGGGGAGGAGCCGTTCCACCCCCAGTGGTCGGAGGACTCGCTGCCGTCCGCCCGGAGCGTAGCGGCTGTAGTTCGCCAGGAAAGGGAGGAGCCGTTCCACCCCCAGGGGTCGGAGGACTCGTTGCCGTCCGCCTGGAGCATAGCGGCTGTCGTCCGCCAGGAAGGGGAGGAGCCGTTTCACCCCCAGGGGTCGGAGGACTCGCTGCCGTCCACCCGGAGTGTAGCAGCTGTAGTCAGCCAGGAAGGGGAGGAGCTGTTCCATCCTCAGGGGTCGGAGGACTCGCTGCCGTCCGCCCAGAGCGTAGCGGCTGTAGTCTGCCAGGAAGGGGAGGAGCCGTTCCATCCGCCAGGGGTCGGAGGACTCGTTCCCGTCTGCCCGGAGCATAGCGGCTGTCATCCGCCAGGAAGGGGAGGAGCTGTTCCACCCCCAGGGGTCGGAGGACTCGCTGCCATCCGCCCGGAGCGTAGCGGCTGTAGTTCGCCAGGAAGGGGAGGAGCCGTTCCACCCCCAGGGGTCGGAGGACTCGTTGCCGTCCGCCTGGAGCATAGCGGCTGTCGTCCGCCAGGAAGGGGAGGAGCCGTTCCACTCCCAGGGGTCGGAGGACTCACTGCCGTCCGCCCGGAGCGTAGCGGCTGTAGTCCGCCAGGAAGGGGAGGAGCCGTTCCATCCCCAGGGGTCGAGAGATTCGCTGCCGTCCGCCCAGAGTGTAGCGGCTGTAGTCCGCCAGGAAGGGGAGGAGCCATTCCATCTGCCAGGGGTCGGAGAACTCGCTGCCGTCTGCCCGGAGCGTAGCGGCTGTCGTCCGCCAAAGGGCGGAGGAGTGGTTGAGGACCGCCGAGCAAGCTTTTCTCTCTCTCTGTGTCTCCCCGCTCGCCCTTTCCATCTCCCTCTCTCCCTCCCCAGGTTCCCAGGAGGCGGGGTGGACCATCAGCTGGCAGAACGGCTAGAAGGGCAGCGCCTCCAATCCAGAGATGGGGGAGGAATTAGGCCAGTCCAGATGGCCTGAATCACTCTGGGGAGGAGTGTGATGAGGAGGAGGGCGTGGCCGGGCCGTGAGGGTGCACGGCTGGCACTGAGTCAACTAATCAGTGGAAGAGAGAGATAAAGGGGAGACAGAGACGCCAGCATAAGAGAGCGAGAGAGACACACGCGGCCGCTGTGTGTGTGTGTGTGTGTGTGTGTGTGTGTGTCTGTGTGTGCGTCTGTGTTGTTTTAAGTTGAGTTTGTCATTAAAGTTTACGTTGACTGTTCTGCCAGTTCCTGCCACCTCCTTGCCCATCTTTACCCATTACAAAGTCAATCACTGAAGCAACAGTGCCACCTCCAGTAACAACTAGCATGTAGATGGAAGATTGGTAATTCAATGGCTAATCAATAGAAATTCTCACAACAACGGCTTATTGCGCAAGACTCACCTGTTGAAGGAACAATGAAAATATGAAACAATATTACATTGATTTGTCACAGTACAGAACAACGCATAAGCCATTTCCTGCAATCTTTGACAAGATTTTCATTGTTGAAGGTGGAATTATTATGATGGCTATCAAAAAGTAATCAAATAAAATTCTGTTCCAATTACATGAATGCAGCTCAGATGCCTCTGCGTGCCAGAACAGAGTTTTGAGCTTGTTCACCTTCAGCTAATAAAACACAAGACAGACGGACAAGAACACGAGGCTGTGAATCTGGCTCAAAGTGAGAGTTATTGTGCACTGTTTGTTCTGTAAGGAGGTCAGTTTGTGCCCATGAGAGAAGAGCTATTATACAATCAAAAGGACATCTGCAGACTGGCAGTGCCCACTGAAAGCCACACTTCCCCCAGCCCCGACACAGACTTGCTGAAGTCCTTGGACACATCCCCAAACATTCAGTGTGTTTTTAACAGCATGCACATCATTGTTTTTGAACACTAAATAAGGCTCCTAAATAAAGGAAGTTGTGGCTTCTCAGAAATGCTCAAACCAAATGCTGATAATAACCGCAAAGAGTGCTCTGAAACCTCCAGTCAGGTCTCCTTAGCAAACAAATTGGCACGGTTGCTAGGGAGGGTTGAGTCACATGAGGTAACCTCCTCATGGTCACTATATTGTGGTTCTCGCTCTCGGTGGGGCGTGTGGTGAGTGACTCCAGTCAGGTCTCCATAGCAACCAAATTGTTTCCGGTTGCTAGGGAGGGTAGAGTCACATGGGGTAACCTCCTCGTGGTCACTATAATGTGGTTCTCGCTCTCGGTGGGGCGTATGGTGTGTGACTCCAGCCAGGTCTCCTTAGCAACCAAATTGGCCCGGTTGCTAGGGAGGGTAGAGTCACATGGGGTAACCTCCTCGTGGTCACTATAATGTGGTTCTCGCTCTCGGTGGGGCGTGTGGTGAGTGACTCCAGCCAGGTCTCCTTAGCAACCAAATTGGCCCGGTTGCTAGGGAGGGTAGAGTCACATGGGGTAATTTCCTCGTGGTCACTATAATGTGGTTCTCGCTCTCGGTGGGGCGTGTGGTGAGTGACTCCAGTCAGGTCTCCTTAGCAACCAAATTGTCCCGGTTGCTAGGGAGGGTAGAGTCACATGGGGTAACCTCCTCATGGTCACTGTAATGTGGTTCTCGCTCTCGGTGGGGCGTGTGGTGAGTGACTCCAGTCAGGTCTCCTTAGCAACCAAATTGTCCCGGTTGTAGGGAGGGTAGAGTCACATGGGGTAACCTCCTCATGGTCACTGTAATGTGGTTCTCGCTCTCATTGGGGCGTGTGGTGAGTTGTGCGTGGATGCCGCGGAGAATAGCGTGTAGCCTCCACACACGCTAGGTCTCCATGGTAACGCGCTCAACAAGCCACATGCGCGGATTGACGGTCTAAAATTGGGGAGAAATTCCAAAACAAAAGTTCTGCTCAACAACTGCAGACATTCTGTATTAGACGCGTCACTGTGGAAGAGGAAAATCGACAAATGGTGAGTTGGATGTGTCCCTCTTGTAAATAACACCTGTAGATGACCTCACACACATCACCTTCATTAATGTTCAAGCAGTTATATGTGTGTCTGTGTGTTAATCATTACACTCCACACAATACTCTTATACATGATTGAACAGGTTAGTAACACCATACAAGATGCGTGCGGGAGCGCTTTTTCCACTGATGGAAAACCAAAGATCCATTGGAAAAAGCAAGCAAGAAGAAAATGACTTTTCTCTGAGTTCTTCCTTTGATAATAATCTCATAGCTTCTTCCACTGAAGGCACAAAACCGCACGGCAGTCGTCAGAGGAACACTGATAGAACAGCACATCTGATCGTATTTGCATTACAAGATGTTTTTCTTAAGACTGAAATTGTTAATGAATAACTTGAAATTCACACAGACGGCAAAACAGGACTGTGAATCAGCAGCAGCTTCTGCTACAGCTGTGAAACTGATGCCAACTGATGCCAACTGATGCCATCTGATCAAATGTTAGACGTGAGAATTACTCACACAAACACTTCTTTTATTCGATCAGTTCTGAACATGAACTCTCAAAAAAACTACACTATCGTCAGCTTACTGAATCCTGCTTTGTTCATATTACTCAAAAGAATGCATGGAACCAGTTGAACTTCATTAAATATATCAATGAAGAAAACAAGGTTTACTTTAATCAATTTGTGTTGGGACAAGGTGAATATTTTTGTTCAGTTAACTGGTACTGGACAGGGTGTTTAGTTGGGATTCGACAGAGAGTGTAAATGTTCAAATGAAGTGTTCTGTTTTGTTAGTGGTGTGTATGGAGCATAGACTGTAAAAAAAGATGGACGACGCCCCTTCGCTCTTTTCCATTGGTGAGAACTGAAGCCGCCAGTGTCCCGATATGGCGCTGACATCTTGGGACTTGAGTCTGCGCAGTTGCGATTTCGGGACCAGACCTGTGCAGTAGTGAACAGGAAGTAAAGCCGCGAAATCAAGGCCCCGCCCTCACTCTCGCTGAATCAATCGCAAGCACATGCCCCTGCACTTTTGACTTTTGACGGTGTGAAATAATTAATTATAGATATTTAGATATTAAATTTAGAGCTCCAATCTCCTCAGTCCTCCGATGATCCCGAAAAAAAGTCAGTTGGTGCTTCAGTGACTACTTCGCTCAGAGAACCTGTCAATCACAGCTGTCAATCATGATGTCACAGCAGCGTTTTTATAGCATCAAATAACTAAAAACAAACTTATTTTGAAAACAAACACTTGAAATGACATCAACGTGATAGAAACGACAGTAAATGACAGAAACTATCTTTGGAAAAAAGATATGTGAAGTGTAATTTAATTGTTTAGTTGGTCTCACGTCCCGTTGAATAACATGGGGAGGCGGGGCTTATGACATATACTAGGACCAGCCACCGGGGGACGATCGAGACGTTTTGGCTTCACTTTTGAGGGCTTGTGCAGCACACTTGGTATGGAGAGTATAAACAGCACTATTTCTTTACAATTAATATTATTATTAAAATATTAGCATCAGGTGAGGTCTACCATCTTCTGTCGTATTGGCAGTCGCTTCCGAAAGTCGCTCTTAATTTGCATAAAGTTAAACATTTCGCAACTTCGCGCGTCGCTGGACACGCCCACATCCGGTCGCCAACGGTCGCCGTCGCTCATTAAAAATGAATGAGATGAGGTCAAGATGAGGTCGCTTCGTGTCGCTGGCAGTGTGAATGCAGCTTTACTGTGAACCAGAGCCATATAGGCATATCTCTATATGGCTCTGGTGTGAACTTTACGTCCTAAATTACGTGAGAACTTTACGTCAATACTTACGTCATAACTTACGCACAGCTGGTGCTACCCTACTCAGGTGTCGGCACGCAAATCATAATTGAGGTAGGCGATGAAAACTTGATGAAACTCAAGTTTCTAAATAATACCGATGATCTTATTTTGACTCAAATATTATTGACTCCTGTAGATGGACATCAGAACATTCTTTGGATGCAGCAGGCACAGGAAACAGAAAGGAGAGATGAGTTTGAGGGAGGTAAGTTGATTAACAAACTACACCCTCAGCCGTCAGAGTCAGGTTTCAGACATCAGATGAAAAAGCATCAAATGTCACGAAAACCTCTGTCAACCTTTGTTTCTCTGGAAGTGCTGTGGAAATAAACACATTTGTGTGTTCTGTAGTACTGTCTTTGATAACAATGAATCAATCTTATGGATATGAAATTAATCATTGAATTCGCTAGCGCTAGTTTACGACACTACATAAACATTTGGCGGGAACTATGGCTGCTGTGTGCTAATTACCTAGCGTCTATAAATGATTATAGTTTGGCTAGTTTTGAATTGTTGCAAGTAAACTTAATGAGTTTCAAACGTCAGTTTAAACTTACACCAATGATGTTAGCTAGCTAGATATTCATTTATAGAAACGACACTTCTGCATTTATAAAGATAGAGATGGCTCCGCTAGTTTCACAAGCTAGCAACCAAACACAGCCAGTTTAGCTAACAGCTCTGCCTAGCGAGCAACTCAAAGCAATAAAGCAATTCCATAGACTTACTTGACAGATGTTTTCCTGATGTGTGGTATAGAAGAAAGCTAATGTGCAAGAAAGTTGTCTCCTGTTTTTTTTATTTGCATGTAGTTACATATGTTGAGAATGTTCATGTACAGTATGTTGAAGATACTTAAATATTTTCATAACGATTTATATTATATATATATATCTCTACATGTTTACCTTTCCCAGTACTTGTTGCAGTGGAGGAATAGTGGGTGAAGCAAGGGAAGTTTGTATAGTGCATTGTGTTGCACACTTCTTGCACATAGCTTTCAAGGCAGAATACAGTTATTAGAACGATTATGCAGAAATCACAATACAGTGGATTTTTTCCACATTTGCCGAGGTATCGAGTTCTTACAAGCTGCTTTACACTTCTAAGTCACATTTTGGTTTTAAAAATTGAAATGTAAAAAGAAACCCATTTCTCCTGATATTCTATTTTCTCCTAAAGTCTATTGTTTTGGAGAGATGAAGGCTGTTCATGCATTACTCTAACAGAATAGAGAGGGAAGTGGACGGATGCACAAACACAGTAAATCACAGTCTCTAGTTTGAGAAACTCCTCACAGCTTCTAAATACCAAAGACCTGCACTGCTGCAAGAGATTCGTCTCTAAACTACATGATGTGCATTGTGACTGAAGGGGCAAGTATTTTAGCTATTAAGTTAACGTACTGAACAAAAGTAATATAATCACAGAGAGACATTTATCATCTGATATTGCAGCAGTTCTCCAGATATGGAATGAGATTATTAAGCAAACTGTGATCAACTCCTACAACTGAATAAAATAAGGCACAAATAAAGATTTCACACTGTGTTTAGTGAGGGATATGATGGATTCAAACACTAAAAGTGTCTGTTCTGTGTGTATTATTGTATTACAGTTGCAATAATGAAGTCTTAATTAACATTATGGTTATTTAACATATTGAGATATTATTATTATTAAGTAAATTGTTGCATGTGTTTACATTGTTTTGTGATTTCTCGCCGCCTTTATATAACATGCATCCCTTGTGCACTTCTGGCCTCCAGCGGGTGAGTCAGTGCCCGTCAGTTCGCACGATGGTGCAAGGAACCGGATGGCGGGAAACAAAAATAAACGTTCAGTGAAAACTCAAAAGAAGATCGCAATGTGTGGAATTGGAACTATATCACATATTTTTAATAAAACACGTGGGCATTTTTTACCTCCATTTTTTGAATTTCGGGAATATTTTAGTAAATTTCGGTGGCATTTTTGCCCAGAGTCCCCGTTAATGTCTGACTCTATTGGCACTGTGTCTTTTTAAGGCATTTAAAAAGATTGTTTTAGACATACAGTAGCAAGTAAACAAGATATTCCCACATATATGTCAAACTACATTGTGGTAATGTTTATGCAGTTTATGCAAGCGGCTGTGCTCATGATGCCATGCCCTACGGGCATCTGTCGTGCCACGCACAACGTGTTTTAGTTTATAAACAGATTTAGCTTGTATAACTTTCTTCTTTCCAAAAATTCTGAAATATTACGTATTTTTTTGTACTTTGTAATCGTGGTGGAAAATAATTGTAGCGAAGTTGAATAAAAAAGTAGAAAATGTTACAAATTTACTCAAGTACTGTAACGAGAGTAGTTGTAATTCGTTACTTTCCATCTCTGGTTTCCGGTAATATAAAAAAAATATATGTTTGTTATGTTTGAAATGTAGAAGATTCTCTTCAAACTTGTTAAGAGGTAATTCATAACACTGTCAAGTCTTCTACACGTTATCCTACAGACATAAGAATGCATGCGACTTTTGAATTTCACACTTGTCAGTGTCTTAAAATGGTCAAATTTTGTCTCTTTGACAAAAAAACCCCTTTTAAATGGATGATGGGAAAAACCCCCGCCGTTATGAGTTCACATTAGCCGCTCTGCTAAGTGACAGAATGCTGCTGGTAATTCACTTTAGAGAACAATTCATTCTGTTCCTTTCAAACACGAAAAAACACATAAATGAAAGATGGGGAGGAACGCAGGAAAAATCACCTCTCCAGGTGATGCCATGAATAATGTGGGCATGTTAGAGGATGTGATCGCTGCTTTTTACTGTCCGGCGGGATAATGAATTTATCACTTTATTGCAAAATCTATAATGGAATTATCTGAAGGTGTTGTGCAGAGAAGTCATTACAAACGGAATTATTTGTCTTTTTGTGCGTCACACACACACACACACACACACACAGCTCTAGTTTTGTGAGTGATGTTGTGTGTGTTAGTTCAGTTGTGACAGCCTGCAGGTCTCATTACATTCTGACTGAAAATTAAAAATATATCACGTCTCTCTCTTGCCTTCTCATCCTCATTGTATTTTTAATGTGCCTCTTCTTCTGCTTTAATCAAATTGCCTCTTGTGCTGTTGGAGGAACGTCGTACTGCTCTAAAGAAGCTGTAACCGACCCAAACAGGTGTAAGCCACTTTCACACTGGCAACCCATCGAATTGCAGTAAAATTGCACGATTGCATTTTCTGGTAAATGTACCAGACTGCCGTTTTGTTTATTTGTCTCTTAACCCTCCTGGGTCATAGGGTCGCTGTATGATTGAGTCAAACACAGTGTTCCTCCATTTCTGTTGGTCATAGGCGAGCATCTGGGTAGTGGCGAAGTTCTTGCTAGTCCACGCCGTGATGTTATCCATCCATTTCTTTTCAGTCGGCCTCGTCTTCTGCCTCCAGGTACTGTCCGTTGAAGAACTGTCATTGACTGTCTTTATCGCTCCCAGTGACATGTCTGTACCGCCGCATCTTTCTTCATTTTACGATGGCCAACAGGTCTTCATAATGGCATTGTGCCTTAATTCTTCTTTGGACTAGACTGTATCAGACTGTACAGATCTGCTAGTCACACATGCAACGGCCCATTGGTAATGACCTTTCATCCGACCCGCGTCCTCATGCACCTGCATTGTTTTCTCTCGCTTCATGATATGCGTAATTGTTGTTTTTTTTGTCCCCTGATTTCCCCAATTTGGATTGCCCCTTTCCCAATGTGCTCTAAGTCCTTGTGATGGCGTAGTGAGTCGCCTCAATACGGGTGGCAGAGGACGAATCTCAGTTGCTTCCGCGTCTGAGACCGGCAATCTACGCATCTTATCACGTGACTTGTTGAGCGTGTTACCGTGGAAACGTAGTGCGTGTGGAGGCTTCACGCTATTCTCCGCAGAATCCACGCACAAATGGTAAATGGTCTGCACTTATATAGCGCTTTTTTATTAACCTTAGAGGTTACCAAAGCGCTTTACACTGTGTCCCAATCACCCATCCACACTCACATTCACACACCCATCCACACTCACATTCACACACCAATGGCGGCAGAGCCATTGGGAGCAACTCGGGGTTCAGTGTCTTGCCCAAGGACACTTCGGCATGTGGAGCCGTGTGGGCCGGGATTTGAACCACCAACCCTGATTAGCGGCCGACCCGCTCTACCATCTGAGCCACAGCCGCCCCTCTCCGCCACAACTCGCCACATGTTCTCAATGGGGCGTGTGGTGAGTGACTCCAGGCAGGTCTACTTAGCAACCAAATTGTCCCGGTTGCTAGGGAGGGTAGAGTCACATGGGGTAACCAAATTGGCCGGTTGCTAGGGAGGGTAGAGTCACATGGGGTAACCATTTCTCAATGCAACAATGTGTAAAATCAGGCCTGCTTAGCAAGATGTGTCATACGTGTACAGTATGTTTATGCCTTTATAAGCAAAGGCCGAGTGTTTGTTTGTGGCTGGTTATGTGGTAATGTAGTGAGTTGATCGCCCGGGTGTGAAGTCAGCAGAAAAGTTCTCCTTGTGTTTTTCTCTTCAAAGGTTTTCAGGGCATATCTGTGCTGTCTTCCAACCAAAACCTGCCTTCTGTGCCTTCAATTAATGACATATCTGTATGTCAGGGAACCTTACACAATAGAATCTATCTTTAATGGGATATCCGGGCAAATTACAGTGCTCTGCCTCTCCATATTTTTCTTTGATAGACTCTCATATTGCAAAATCAATTCTCCGTAGTGAAATATATATGTGAGGATCCGTGAGCAACAGTGTTTCTGGTGAAGTGGACTCTGTGTGGGCTATAGGCCGCCAGTGATTTGTGTCATACTCGGGGGTTTTTATTATTTGCTGGAGTTAATATTATTGACATTATGTTTCTTTGGAGAGGAAAGACCCCTGATGCGTGACAGATGTCTTTCATTGACGAAACATGCTCAATATCTTCCATCATAATGTATAAAGCTAAAGAGGAGATTTCAGGCCTGTTCCTTATAGTTGTCATCTCGTCCCTCTTACGTTTTCTTTCACTATTCTAGTTTCTTTTCTCACCTCATCCTCTCATCTCTTTTCCTCTTTTCTCATTTCATTTTGTCTCATTTCTTCTCATCTGGTCTCTTTTCACATAATTTCTTCTCATCTCTTTTAGTCTCGTGTCTTTTCACAACATCTTGTCTGTTTTCATCTCTCTTTTCGTCTCGTCTCTTTTCGTCTCGTCTCTTTTCGTCTCGTCTCTCTTCGTCTCGTCTCGTCTCTCTTCGTCTCGTCTCGTCTCGTCTCTCTTCGTCTCGTCTCGTCTCTCTTCGTCTCGTCTCGTCTCTCTTCGTCTCGTCTCGTCTCGTCTGTCTTCGTCTCTTCTCATCTCGTCTGTCTTCGTCTCTTCTCATCTCGTCTCTCTTCGTCTCTTCTCATCTCGTCTCTCTTCGTCTCTTCTCATCTCGTCTCTCTTCGTCTCTTCTCATCTTGTCTCTCTTCGTCTCCTCATCTCGTCTCTCTTCATCTCGTCTCTCTCGTCTCTTCTCATCTCGTCTCTTTTTGTCTCTTTTCATCTCTTCTCATCTTCTCTCGTCTCTTCGTCTCGTCTCTATTCGTCTCTTCTCATCTCTTCACATCGTCTCTCCGTCTCCTCATCTCTTCTAGTCTCTCTTCTCATCTTCTCTCGTCTCTTTTCGTCTCGTCTCTATTCGTCTCTTCTCATCTCTTCACATCGTCTCTCCGTCTCTTCTCTTCTCATCTCGTCTCGTCTCTTTTCGTCTCTTCTCATCTTGTCTCGTCTCTTCACATCATCTCTTCTCGTCTCTTTTCGTCTCGTCTCTATTCGTCTCTTCACATCGTCTCTTCGTCTCGTCTCTTCACATCATCTCTTCTCATCTTCTCTCTTCTCGTCTGTTTTCATCTCATGTCTCTTTTTTTTTTACATCATCTCTTCTCGCCACTTCATCTCATGTCTCATCTAGTCTCTTCACATCCTCTCATCTCTTTTTACATCATCTCTTCCCGTCTCCTTCTCATCTGGTCTCAACATCTCTTTTCTTCTGACCTCATCTACTCATCACTTCGTTCCATCTCATTTCTTCTCATTTTTTCTTTTTTTCCTAATTTCTTCTCATCTTGTCTTTTAACATCTTGCCTTTTTTCTTACCTCGGCCTCATCTCATTTAATCTTTTTCCTCTTACCTCGTCTCTTCTCTCTTGTATTTCTTCTCTACTCATCCTTATTTTCTCTGTGTACACATTTGCTCACAGAGAGACAGTTCTTCAACTTCTCATCTGAATGAACAATGATATGATCCCTGAGCCCAAATTGTTCATAAATTACAGTACATTTAAAGGTGTGTGTGTGTGTGTGGGGTTCTCAGGGCAGTGCTTGTAGAGGTGGTCCAGTGTAAGATCAGCTCGACTCGCTCTCACATTATTCTTCATTTACAGCGAGTCGAAGTACAGCGCCCTCGTGTCTCTCACGACAAACTGAAATTTATTGAGCTGCCCGACTCGTGCTAATTGAAAGAAATTGTGTGTCTGTTTGCATTCCAGACTGTTTGAGGAGTGACTGAGGTGGCATGTTCCAGTATGAAGTCACCCGTAGGAGCAGCTCGTGAGCGCCACCCAGATAGACCAGTCGATGGCAATAAAGACGATGCACAAGGTACTTCTTGTCTGTCCCTTTATATAAGGGCCACTTCTCATTTGAAATGTGCAGAGTGGAATATTCCTACAGATTTTGGGGATAGCTTGAGTTTGGGCTTGTGTACCCACCCGCAAGGGTATTGTGCCCCTCTAGTTTCATTGTGGCACCATCTTACACGTGTCGCCAACCAGATCCATCACCAGCTGAAGGTCTGGACACACCACGAGCATGTGAGAGTTAGAGAGAACACGCATACAAACACACAAACATCAGATTCACTGGTTAATTGGATGTACGGGGTGTGAAAGCCACACAGCCACTTTAAAGAACATGGCAATTTGCAGTGGCACAGAGCAGCTTTGAGCGCTGGATAAATACTTCAAGGGTTCTGAACAGCACAGGCATGACAATCAGGTTAGTTTGGAGTAAATGGTAAATTGGCACGGACAGTGCATAGACTAACTAGTCCCCAGCAGGGTTGTTATGCATGCGTGTGTGCGCGGCTGTTCATATATACGTGTGTGCTGCAGCTCAGTGTCTGCGTCAGACGGCTGTTTTGAGCAGCAGAAAGTTAAAGGCAGATTTACACAAACCTGGAGCTGTCAGAAAACAGTGACATGTCGGCACCGCTGTCTTCTCTTCCTCTGTCAGCACCAGGACACACTGTGTCTGCAGCACACAATACTCCTATAATTGCCTGATTCACATGACAATCTGGAGAAATGCATCGAAAAACACTTTGTGGAAAATAAATGAGTTGTGCTCTCAGAGTGGCTCACAATTAAAATAATGCAATGTGTGTGGAACGGCATGTGCGCACACGCAACCGAGACTGCAGTCATGATGCACTGATGGCAGAACGAAATGGAGAAATAATGTGTGGGGGAAAGGAAATGGGGAGAGCTGCCAGGGTTTTTCAGGTGCATGAAAATGATGTGACTTCTCACCTG
Source organism: Xyrauchen texanus (assembly GCF_025860055.1). Classification (NCBI taxonomy): domain Eukaryota; kingdom Metazoa; phylum Chordata; class Actinopteri; order Cypriniformes; family Catostomidae; genus Xyrauchen; species Xyrauchen texanus. The sequence goes on from NC_068288.1 coordinate 47,026,433, forward strand.
ATGAAAGTGGAGAATGGAAGCCTTTCAGACTTCATCCAGATCCTCACATCTGTCACACGAGGGGAATTTGGACAAATCGCACACATTCACTAACAATTCAATAGCTGCATTATGATTCACACGGTCCATTTTCATGAAAACATTGTTTTAAGCTAATTCAGTCAGTCGTCTTTCTTCTAGAAAATATAGGAAGTCCCTGATATATAAACTAGTTCAGCCAAAAATGAAAATTCTGTCATTATTCACCCTCATGCACATCCCAGATGTGTGTGACTGACTGACTTCTGCAGAACACAAATGAAGATTTTTATAAGAATATTTCAGCTCTGTAGGTCCATACAATGCAAGTGAATGGTGAACAGAACTTTGAGGCTCCAAAAAGCACAAAGGCAGCATAAAGGTAATCCAGTTGTTTAATCCATGTCTCCAGAAGTGATATGATAGGTGTAGGTGAGAAACAGATCAATATTTAAGGCCTTATTTTTCTTCAAATCTCCATCTTTGACCAGCCGCATCCGGTAGGATGTAAAAGTGAAAGTGGAGATTTATAGTAAAAAGGGACTTGAATATGAATATTATTTTTCTTCAAATCTCCAACTTTGACCAGCCCCATCCAGTAGGATGTAAAAGTGAAAGTGGAGATCTATATTAAAAAGGGACATAAATATGAATATTTAAGTCCTTATTTTTCTTCAAACCTCCAACTTTGACCAGCCGCTTCCAGTATGATGTGAAAGTGGAGATTTATATTAAAAAGGGACTTGAATATTGATCTGTATCTTACTTATAAGCTTATAATTTTTGTAAGCAATTCTGTTAAAAATTGTGTATTTGTTTTAGCTGTAAACGTATTTAAATAATTGTTTTTATGATTATGTTAGGTTTTACGGTGTTAGGTTATCGTGGTATCGAAGTAGTAAAATTGTCTATAACTTTCCACAGATGTGGTTAGTAAGTGATTCTATCACACTAAAATCACATTAACATGCATAATATTGTTTATGCCAGTCTGTAAACATTAAAATACTGTTTCAAAAGTATAAACACATAAACAACATGTGTGTTAACATGATTTTACTGTCATTAAATCACTCACTGACCACATCTGTGTGAAGATAGAGACAATGTTACAACTCCGTTGCCATGACCACATAATGCTGTAAACACTAAAATGACTGTAAAAGCTTGTGTATGATTTGAGCTTTAATGTAAGTGCTTTTATACAATTATAAGCTTCAAATTTCTGCCTTTTTAACCCTCCAAAAATACCCCATTGACTTCCATTGTAAGTGTCTGACCGGAACCTGGTCTAACTGACTTTTTTAACGTTTAGTTTAATATTTCTTAAAGGATAATAGAATATTGCATCAGCACCCCTCGTATACGACCCATATGTGTTGAATGTGGCATTTAACACTGGCATTACTAAAGGGTGTTCACACAGAGCGCAATCAGGCAGAACTTTCTCAATTTGCATGAGTTCACAATAGAGATTTGCAGAACACCTGACCATCTGCAAAACATTCAGTGTGTTCACAAGTTGTAGACACTGTTGTTTTCCTGTTGTATGAAAAGTCTCGAAAACTACTTCCATATTGTCACGTTTGGGGTCGTCAGAGTCCCGTTCCCATGAGGTTCCCCGTGTCAGTTCTCCATTGGGTTTGAAAGGCTCTTTGTGACAGCGGCTGGATGAGCAGCCGCAGCAATGGCGATCACTGTCACCAATTTGTACATAGCCATGAGGGCCATACAGGGGACAGTCAGTCACCTCAGCCGCCACACGATAATGAGCCTTACAGGATGCCCAGCGGTCCACGGCGACTGCCAACCCCACCTGGCACATTATCCATTCTCTCTCTATTTTAACTCGCCACGTGTGTGTGTGTGTGTGTGTGTGTGTGTGTGAGTGTTGTGTGTGTGTGTGTGTGTGTGTATTTGTGTGAGTGGTGTGTGTATGAGTGTGTTTGTTTGTGTAAGTGTAGAGTGTGTGTGTTTGTGAGTGGAGAGTGTGTGTGTTTGTGAGTGGAGAGTGTGTTTGTGTGTGTGTGTGTGTGTGTGTGTGTTTGTGTAAGTGTAGAGTGTGTAAGTGTAGAGTGTTTGTAAGTGGAGTGTGTGTGTGTGTGTGTGTGTTTGTGTGTAGTGTGTGTGTGAGTGTAGTGTAGTGTGTGTGTGTGAGTATGTGTGTGTGTTTGTGAGTGGAGAGTGTGTGTGTGTGTGTGTGTGTGTGTTTGTGTTTGTGTAAGTGTAGAGTAGAGTGTTTGTGAGTGGAGAGTGTGTGTGTTTGTGAGTGGAGAGTGTGTGTGTGTGAGTGTGTGTTTGAGTGGAGAGTGTGTGTGTTTGTGAGTGGAGAGTGTGTGTGTGTGTGTGTGTTTGAGTGGAGAGTGTGTGTGTTTGAGTGGAGAGTGTGTGTGTTTGTGAGTGGAGAGTGTGTGTGTGTGTGTGTGTGTAGTGTGTTTGTGTGTGTGTGTGGACAGTGAGACACTGATACGGCACACAATAAGGTTGCTCATACTCTTGTCTTCTGTTGCACTGATGACCAACAGCTTTTAAGATTGAAGAGTTACTTCATCATTTTCTGAAATATGAAATATCTTAATGTCAGCTTTCCAAAAGTGCATGCACACAAATCATTAATAAAATGTGATACACAATTTACTGTGGAGGCACCATGATACAGTGATGCTATCAGACTGTAAAAAACAGGCTTCCGTTATGGATCATGCCAAGGAAAAAGGTGGATAATGTGGGACTACAAAGTACTTTTTTTTTTTTTTTTTTTTCATTTTTTTTTTTCTTGTCTCTAATTGTAATACTTGGTCAATGTGAGGCCACTAAAATTATCCAAGAAAGAATAATTATATTCAAAATAAATAACATGAATATAAACATAATTAGCATATGCGCTAGCTGTGAGTGAGTTGTTTTTTAGCTATTCATAAAACTGATGAGTAAAATGACATAAGCATTAACTACAATATTAGGCTAACTTGGGTATTCCACCTTTATTATGATGCTTTACACAAGTAAACTATCATATTATGAAAGTAATCATTGCAGTTTCTCACATAGGAATGTTTCTGATCAAAGACTGAAACAGGAAAAATTATGATTTGTATTATGAAACACTGACACCTACTGACAGCTGATGGTAATGCGAGTAATAAAAAAAAAAGAATTTTATCACAGCAATTCAAAAAAATGCCATGAATATATTTATAGTACTGTTTGTGATGCCCTGTTGTTATTATAATTTTTAATTATTATTTTATTGTCATAAAGATTATATTTATTTAGACTATAAACCCCAAACAAGTTTCAACCCCTCCCCTCCAGCGGCCTGTCAATCACATGATTGTTCGCAGTAATTAGCAAACAACATGGTGATAAGGTGGATTTTATGTTGCTCTCCTCCCCAAACCCTCTACCATATCTCCAAACCAAGGGTGTACAGGGTGGGGGGTTGTAGGTGCTTGTTTTGATTTGGGGGGGGGGTTACCTCCTCCCCATTCCCCCTGGAAACTACACCCCTGCTCCAAACCTACCTGTTTGTGTGCCCGCTGGCATGAATGTTTACACTTCGAAGATATCACGTAATTTGCATTTGTGTTGCGACTTGTAGGGTTGCCACCATCCCGAGAAATATGGGATCGAAAATCATGCGTTCTATATCGAATCAGTACGGGACGTGATTTGTCCTGTATTTAAGCTGGTCAAATGGCATCACGGTGAAATAATTCCATACCGACAATTTAACATTGATATAAGTTGGAACGTTTGCCTACGGTGTATAAGGGACCATCTAAAAAGTTTACATGTTGTGCTAAAACGTGCAAATACTGCTAATACTGTTGGGGGGTGGTAAGGGACTGTCTGAAAAGTCCACCAATGGTGCTAAAACATCATAAAGACAAGTACAGGTGAAGGGAAAAAAATAAACAAATAAAATAAATACAAATTTAAATTTTTTTTAAATGGGTATAAACCACCCAAAATGTGTTCATAAATCAGATAAAGACAAATAATTGAGAACATTTAAATTAAATATATTTCAACATATAAAAGATGTCATTTATAACATAGAACCGTTAGTTCCGGTCCTCGACTCTGATTGGACAAGAGATGTTCTGATGGTCACTCGGACGCTTCACTGTGTGTGTATCACTCCGCTTGTGTTCGTGCTGTTCTAAACTAAAGTGTAAGAGCAGTGCAGATGTGTTAAGTGCTACAGTTGTGTCCAAAAATATTGGCACCCTTGCTAAATATGAGCAAAGGTGGCTGTGAAAAATGTCTTTATTGTTTATCCTTTTGATCTTTCGTTCAAAATATTCACACAAATCTATGCTCTAATGGATCTTAAACAATTCCAAACACAAGTTTAATAATAAAAAAATAATGTTGTCAAATATATATGTGGCACAATTATTGCCGCCCTTTTATTCAATACTTTGTGCAACCGCCGCAGCTCTGAGTCTTCTCCTATAATGCCTGATGAGGTTAGAGAACACCTGGCAAGTGATTTGAGATCATTCCTCCATACAGAACCTCTCCACATCCTTCAAATCCAGAGGTGCATGCTGGTGGACTCTCCTCTTCAGTTCATTCCACACATTTTCTATGGGGGACTGGGATGGCCATGGCAGAACCTTGAACCATTTTTGTGTTGATTTTGATGTTTGTTTTGGATCATTGTCCTGCTCGAAGATCAGCCAGGGCCCATTTTAAGCGCTCTGGCAGATGCAGATGTTTTATCTGTTGGTATATGATAGAGTCCATGATGCCATGTATCTGAAGATGTCCAGGACCTCTAGCATAAAAACAGCCCCACCACATTAAAGATCCACCACCATATTTAGCATCAGGGACTTTTCAATGCTTTAGCTATTTTCTTATAGCCACTTCTCATTTTCTAAAGCTCATATTTATACCCCTGTGAAACAGGAAGTCATGGCTGAACAAATTCATGTTCCTAGTCGCCCAGGTGCACTATAACATTTAAATATGAATTGAAATATACTTCAGATATATTTGACTGAAAATAATTTCTAGAGGTGCCAATAATTGTGGCCAATGTGTGTTTTGGAGAAAAATATTCATTTCAATTAGTTTCTTCAATTAAAGGTTTGATTTGTGTGGATATTTTAAATTATAAACAATGAAGACATTTTTCACAACCTTATTTGCTCATATTTACCAAGGGTGCCAATATTGTTGGCCACAACTGTACATGTGTCTTTACATTTTAATATTGTGACATTACATATTTTAGCCAGCAGGTGGCGGCAAAACCCCATTTGTGTGTAACGTGTAACAGATGTGACGTGAGTCAGCATCAGTCAGTGTTTTCATTCATCAGCACTACGTGATCGCTCGGATTGCTACTACATTACTAAAGCTAGGAAGTAAATGACCCGCCATGTCGCACTCTTGCTCGTGTGATATTGCTTAAATAAGTCATGGGTCAGAAAAGTTCTAATTTTAGCATATAAGGAAGGATATACAATTTATATACAAAGTATCCGTTCTTTTACAACTTCAAAAGTGGCTGGAGTTTATTTATATTTTTTTGTGCAGCCGGAGATTTCTTGAGATGTACAGTTCGAGTAAGTGTTTCTAATTCATTATGTTTGGTGTATTGGGATTTAAAAAAAATGGATATATTGTTATTTACTCATTTATCATTCATCTTTATTGGAACAACGGCTCCCGCCTCATCGTAAGCAAAGAGCGCGATGTGCCGTATGTGTTTGTGGGCTGTAGTGATGCGTCATTCGTTAATCTTTTATGTGACTAAAGAACAAGTAGTCTCAGAGTAATTCATTAATTTTGTCTTGGCTGCGCATGTGCAAAATCCATGCTCGTGTTTCATTTTAATGTTGACCGATAATTTGGCTCTCAAAACATTTGAAATGTTCGCCGGTATTGAGATCACTTCAAGTTTTCCCGATAAGCGAGTCTGACATGAGCAGCATGGTAGAAAGGGGTGTGTGTGTGTGGCTATAAACTAAATAAAAAAAAGTGGGTTGAGTCATTCGACATACCCCCCGATTCCTGTTTCAATTGGAACGTCGTCTTCACGCCTTCTGGCGACACGTCTTCAGGGTACACACGTCACGTCTTCACGTGTCACGTCATCTTCAGGCTACACGCGTCACGTCTTCACGCGTCACGTCGTCTTCACGCCTTCTGGCAACACGTCTTCAGGCTACACGCGTCACGTCTTCACACGTCACGACTTCACGCGTCACGCCTGCTGGCTACACGCATCACGTCTTCACGCGACACGTCGTCTTCACGCCTTCTGGCTATACGCGTCACGTCTTCACGGGTCACGTTGTCTAAACGCCTTCTGGCGACACGTCTTCAGGCTCCACGCGTCACGTCGTCTCCACGCGTAACGTCGTCTTCACGCCTTCTGGCGACACGTCTTCAGGCTACCGTCTTCACGCGACACGTCTTCAGGCTACACGCGTCACGTCTTCACGCGTCATGTCGTCTTCGCCTTCTAGCTACACGTCTTCAAGGCTACACGTCTTCGCGTCACATCTTCACGCGGCACGTCGTCTTCAGGCCTTCTGGCGACACGTCGTCTTCGCGACACGTCTTCAGGCTACACGTCTTCGCGACACGTCTTCAGGCTACACGTCTTCGCGTCACATCTTCACGCGACACGTCGTCTTCATGCTACAAGCGTCACGTCTTCACACGACACGTCGTCTTCACGCCTTCTGGCGACACGTCGTCTTCAGGCCTTCTGGCGACACGTCGTCTTCGCGACACGTCTTCAGGCTACACGTCTTCGCGACACGTCTTCAGGCTACACGTCTTCGCGTCACATCTTCACGCGACACGTCGTCTTCATGCTACAAGCGTCACGTCTTCACACGACACGTCGTCTTCAGGCTACACGTCTTCAGGCTACAAGCGTCACGTCTTCACGCGACACGTTGTCTTCACGCCTTGTGGCGACACGTCTTTAGGCTACACGCGTCGTGTCTTCACGCCTTATGGTGACACGTCGTCTTCACGCGAAACGTCATCATCGGGTGCTGCGTTTTCACACGACCAGTCTTCACTTGGAAAATAGCAAGACTGTGTGAATCTTCATCCCCTATCATTGTATAAAAAGAGCAGCGTAAAGACATTGGAAGAAAGTCATTCGGGTTTGAAACGACATGGTGAGTAGCCTAATAATAACACAATATTCATTTCGAGGTGAACTATCACTTAAGTAAATCTTTCAAGGACATCACAGACATCACAAAGTGCTTCACAATAATAGACTGAAAAGAAAATAAGAAACAGAGTAGCAGACATGAATGCAGACAACCAGATAAAAGCAAGAGGCGAGACAAAAATACACATTTAAACGCAAGTCTAAAAAAGTGGGTGTAAAGATGCTTTTTAAAAGTGTCCACAGATCTTAAGTCCAATGGAAGAGAGAAGCTCCTGACCCGTATCTGCATGATTGTATGCACCAATGCCACACGATTGGGTGATTAGATAATCACATGGAGGATTGTTGGTGCTAGATGGGCTGCTTTGTCTACGGTAACTCGGATAACCACTCTGTACAATTGTGGGGCACGAGGGGGACCTACACAATATTTGGCAGGTGCTTTTAATGTTGTGGATGGATGGTGTATTTTAAACAATATCAAACTGGTTTGGACACTAGAAGACTGAGTTATTTAACTGCAGTCAAATCAAACCCCAAAATGGAAGGAAAACAAAGTGCTGACATGGCAAATATTTTATTGTATAATTTACATGTAGTCAAATATAACATTACAATAGCCCATTACGCAAGACTTTAAGCCCATACAATAACAGTCATTATAATGTCAGCCCAATCGGACCTTTGGATTGCAACGGCTGGTATTAGTGTGAGCGACTGAGATCACATGATCTGGAAAGCAACACATTCTTCATTACCGGTTTCATTGACATCACAGTTGATCAAATATGCAGATTAAAACAAGGAAACTTTCATCGAAAACACAAAATGATCTTCAGAGATTGAAAGATTGATTAGTCACGTCTCATTATAATATTTAACTCCACACGTGTTTCCTGACGGCAATGCTCAGTCACATAAACACGTATGTAAATGTCAACATTGTGAATAGCTGTGTAATGCAAATCTATATCCTACATGTTACTACACCCAAATCATCCCCCGTTTCACATTATATTTATGCTTGTCTACATGATTCTCGACACTGAGGCAACTGTACAGTCGACAAATGCATAATGCAATAGGACTTCAGTGAGTGTAGTGAGTTAAACATCTAATTCAATGTTTGAGTAATGATCATTAAGCTTATCACGTGTCAGCGGAGCTTATAAATGAGTTAGTTGTCAGTGACATGTACGCTACATTGTGTATTTTGAGTTCCAGGATTGTTGAGGTCCGAGTGCAGATTTTCACGGCGCTGATGTTCTGGGTTTGAAGAGTCCAGTTTTCCTGAGGTATCTCACGATCAGCGGTACAGACACGAGCGTGATGCTGATGCGGACCGGAGCGAAGAGCTTGTGGACGGCGTACGCTAAAACAAACGTGCTCGTGCCTGCGGCCATCTTTGATTGGACAACCGATTCACTGAAGCCGAGTTTGCACAACAGCGCTGCCATATCGATACCACTGAAAAGACAACACACACAATGAAGACGTATAAGTGGAAGCACAAATACAATTACAGTCATTTAAGCTGTTTGTCACAGTGATTATACTGTAGTAAAATTGTGCAGCCTCAAGTGGCTTTTTGCTTTTATCAGTTTTATTGCAGACAAATGTTCAGTAAATTATTACACGAGGGTAAATGTCAATTCATTTTTCTATTCAACAATATTTTAGGTTAAAATGTAGATGTGTGTGTGTGTGTGTGTGTGTGTGTATACTGTTTGTAGGAATGAGTATAATCGGGGCTGTAACTGGTCACCATTTATTTTAAGTTTTTCCACTGTTATAAATCACCTCTTAGCTTTGCACTTCACTTGGGGGTGTGAGTAACTTGAGTATAGGCGAGTATTGACGCTGACTGTCACACCTGGAGTCATGCTGAGTGACTCCAGTCAGGTCTCCTTAGCAACCAAATTGGTCCGGTTGCTAGGGAGGGTAGAGTCACATGGGGTAACCTCCTCGTGGTCGCTATAATGTGGTTCTCGCTCTCGGTGGGGCGTGTGCTGAGTGACTCCAGTCAGGTCTCCTTAGCAACCAAATTGGGCTGGTTGCTAGGGAGGGTAGAGTCACATGGGGTAACCTCCTCGTGGTCACTATAATGTGGTTCTCGCTCTCGGTGGGGCGTGTGGTGAGTGACTCCAGTCAGGTCTCCTTAGCAACCAAATTGGTCCGGTTGCTAGGGAGGGTAGACTCACATGGGGTAACCTCCTCCTGGTGGGTATCATGCACTTTATCGTGATCATGTGATTAATCACGATTAAATGTGAAAATATTGTGTGATTAATTGTGATCATGTGATATATCATGATTACATATTAAAATATTATGATTGATCACGCTTAACTTTGAAAATATTGTGTGATTAATCGCGGTCATGCGGTTAATTATGATTACGTATGAAAATAGCATGTGATTAATCGCGATTAACTATGAAAATATATTGTGATTAATCACGATTACATATTTTAATCGAATGAAACCTGAAATATTTCCCTACATGTTGGTGAAATCCAGACTAATGTAATGGTACACTGAATTAATAAAGCAGTCATCTCACCTGGATACAGCAAGGTAGAATATTCCCAGAGATATGAGCGAGATTCCAACATGGAACGAGACTCCGACAGCTCCGTATTCCTTAAACACTTTCCTGAGCTGCTGCGTTTTACTGGGATTCCCGTCAGACTCCGCTGGAACCCCCTGAGCACTGGATCCAGAGGAGAGCGCCTCCTGTTGAGAGGACAAACAAATGACAACCAATTAACCATCAGTAAAAGAATACAAAATTATAAATATTTCTAAATGAGTGGAAACAATAAATGTTCTGGAAGAGAAGTTGAGGGGCAAGTGGTTTCTCTTCATTAGACCAGGAGGGGGGTGTCTGAAGCTTCTAGGGGCGGAGCACAAGGAATATTTAAAGGGGCAGTGCCCCACTAGACCCATCCCCCCTTGTCCCCCTAGACCTGACATATCCTGAGTTTTCTCCCACCTCAGAGGTTTCATGAGTTTGAGTATGTTTAGGTGATTTAATTTGAGAATAAAATAATAAACGCCTCGAAGAACAACCGGTCCTCGCAGCATCGGTGCTCCGGCCCTTCAGTGTGTTTTTGTAAGTGCTCATGTAATTGTAAAACACGAGCTTACTGTTAACCTACAAGCCCAAATGTTATGCTAATTCAAACTCTCACAGTGCACAAAGAACACAGACTTTTCTATAGACAGATCCGTCATGCAGGCGTGGGGTCCCAGTCGTGTGTGTGTGTGTGTGTGTGTGTGTGTGAGAGAGAGAGAGAGAGAGTGTGTGTGTGTGTTTGTGTGTGAGAGAGAGAGAGAGAGAGAGTGTGTGTGTTTGTGTGTGTGAGAGAGGGAGTGTGTGTGTTTGTGTGTGAGAGAGAGAGAGTGTGTGTGTGTGTGTGTGTGTGTGTGAGAGAGAGAGAGAGAGTGTGTGTGTGTTTGTGTGTGAGAGAGAGGGAGTGTGTGTGTGTTTGTGTGTGAGAGAGAGAGAGTGTGTGTGTGAGAGAGAGGGAGTGTGTGTGTGTGTGTTTGTGTGTGAGAGAGAGAGAGTGTGTGTGTGTGTGTGTGTGAGATAGAGAGAGAGTGTGTGTGTGTGTGTGTGTGTGAGAGAGAGGGAGTGTGTGTGTGTGAGAGAGAGTGAGTGTGTGTGTGAGAGAGAGTGAGTGTGTGTGTGTGTGAGAGATAGAGAGAGAGTGTGTGTGTGAGAGAGTGAGAATGTGCTTGTGTGGGTGAGAGACAGAGTGAGTGTGTGTGTGTGTAGTGGGCAGAACAGGGAAACATTCCAAAGTTCAAACTGTGTTGTGTATGATAAGATTGTGAGCAGGCAGACGCACAATCAGCACGAGTGCATCTGTCAGAGCGGGGCGGGACGTTAACAGCCGTCATGATGACAGAGTGAAAACGCACTTGAGCCGGAAAAAGAGAAACTCCGACTGTGATGAGAAGTGCAAATGTTTAGTCAAGGCCCTGTCTGACAAACATGAGTAATCTGCTGACAAACCTGTGGACACACGCCAACTGCATTCGCTGACCTGACAAATACACAGCGAACATCTAGACAGCAGGGTGACTGATGGCACACATATCTACTGCAATTTAGATGTACACATACTGGCGAGATTGAAATGCACACTAAGTTTACACAATACAATTCACCCAATATGTGTGTAGAAAATGTGCACGATCCAAAGACAAGATTGGTGGTAGATTTTAATGACCTGTTTTGGAACTAGTGTATTACTGCCAAAACTTCATGTTGGGTCATTTGTTCAGAACTGTACATCATTTGACAAGTGGATTCAAATTATTTCTCTCCATATAAAAATACCGTGGCAGTACTATGGTACAGCGGTGGCATCGGATGCACATAATTGAGTATATTGATGTACTGCGTTGTACATGGCACTGAATGCCCTCTTGCTAAATCTAGTGTACTCACTACAGCCTAGTTTCACTGCAGTCCTCTGAAAACTCTTGTGTTGCTGGATAAGACTTAAAAGTATGTCATGAAACCAGCCCGCCCCATTACGAGCATGCCCTGATTCAAACGCAAGATCCTGTAAATGCAAATTGAAGTATGAGCCTCCGTCCAATGAACCGTGATGAATCCCGGACATGCATGATGGTCGTTGAAGTCCACTGGTGCATGAATATGGTATTAATATTAGTTTAGAATTCAGCTATAGGATCACTTCTATATTTATAAAGTATTTGATATGTGTTACATGATGTTAATTTAACAAATAAGCCACTTATAGAAAAAATACTTGTGGAGCGGAGGGGGGCGGGGCCAGGTCGGAATATCGTGCGCCCGGTCCCCAATCGGCCTGATGAGGCGCGCGAGGGATAAAGGCGGCTGGTGACGATGGTTCGAGAGAGAGAGAATTACGGGCATGTCCGTCGTGTGTGTGTTTGTTTATGCTTTTGGTTTAAGTTTTCATTAAAATTATGATTTATGTTGACAAGCCGGTTCTCGCCTCCTCCTTGCCCATCCTTTAACTGTGTTACAATACTATATCGTGATATATATATATATATTATATACATTATCGTGAAATAGAATTGGTCATATTGTGGCCATATCGCCCACCCCTACTGATACAATCACTGTAACATGACAAGGAAGGCATTTGACCCAGCGTAAACACTATGAAGGTAAAATAGTGCCTAAATGATTTGGAAGAACAGGGAGCCCTGCAACAGATGTCATGACCCCCACTGAACATCGAATCCGTCTGAGGTTACATAAGGAGACACGATTGAGACAGCCGAAATAGATTGAAGATGCTTGGAACAACCAAGACAAACTGTGTCCAGGTGTATCTTGGAGAGCTGATTTAAAGGCAACGGTGGTCACACCGAATATTGCTATTTAGCTTTTTTAATGTTTACTGGACTTTGTATGACATTAAGGGATAAATGAAAAGTATTTATGGCATTATTTTTGAAGACATCCCACAATGCAACATTTTTCACAAGTGCCTCAAACTCTTGGACTGTGCTGTACAGTGGTCTGTCTTCCCTTTGTTGCACTCACACTTTTGGCACGAATTTCTTACTGAAAAGCATTTTGCAAGCGCGAGAGGGAAGGCGGGTCTACCTGCTTCTAGTGACCAATCAAATGAGCAGTTTACTCTGACCTGATTGGTTTAATAACATGACAGACCGCTTCTTCATACGGCTCAGCGTCGTTCCTCTGGGTGTCTGTCCTCTCTTCAATATTACACAGAGATATTCTTTTATTGAGAGAGTAAAGTTGAGCCAACACCTTTTATTGATATAAGTATGATTCTCAATTTGGTGATCAAATGTTTCTTCTTGCTGCTGTTTTTATTATATTTACTTTTAATTATCATTGGCAAGGCATTTTGATGAATAGTTGGAATTAGCGGGTATCATGGAACTCATGCAAGAAAACAAATGAATAAAGTAAGCCATATACGGGGGTCTGGGTATCTGAGCGAGTGTTGCCACTGACTATCATGAATCCAGGGCTTCCTGAGTGACTCCAGTCAGGTCTCCTTAGCAACCAAATTGGACCAGTTGCTATGGAGCGTAGTCACATGGGGTAACCTCCTTGTGGTCGCTATAATGTGGTTCTCTCTCTTGGTGGGGCGTGTGCTGAGTGACTCCAGTCAGGTCTCCTTAGCAACCAAATTGGCCTGGTTGCTAGGGAGGGTAGAGTCACATGGGGTAACCTCCTTGTGGTCGCTATAATGTGGTTCTCTCTCTTGGTGGGGCGTGTGCTGAGTGACTCCAGTCAGGTCTCCTTAGCAACCAAATTGGCCTGGTTGCTAGGGAGGGTAGAGTCACATGGGGTAACCTCCTCGTGGTCACTATAATGTAGTTCTCGCTCTCGGTGGGTGTGTGGTGAGTTGTGCGTGGATGCTACATCTCCGCGGTAACGCACTCAAGTCACGTGATAAGATGCGTGGATTGACGGTCTCAGACAAGGAGGCAACTGAGATTTGTCCTCCGCCACCCGGAATGAGGCGAGTCACTACACCACCAGAAGAATCCAGACCAAATTTAGGCCTTGTTCAGACTGCCACTAAGGGGTTGTTCACACATGGCAGGTTTGGTTCGACTAAAACGATCTCTGATTGCTCTGTTAGTGCGGGTCATTTGAACAAGTGTGAACGCTGTCATCTGAACCTTGGTGCGCACCAAACAAGCGGGCCGAGACCGCCTGAATTTTGGGTCTTGGTCCGCCTCCAAACGAACTCTGGTGCGGTTCGATTGATATATGAACGCAACATGGACCAAAGACGTCTAAACGGAACAATAACAGGAAGTAGTTTGCCTAATACTGACCTCAAGCATACCTGGTTCTTCTCATCATAGGAGCTATACATTACTTTTCGGGACAGGCGTCAGAACCGCCGTCAGATGTCCTCGCAGCATATCTTCATTTGTGTGTGCGACTGCCGCTGTTGTGACTCCTTTACGCATCTCATTAACTATTCGTTTGTTCTCAGCTGGTAAAAATACCACCATATATACAAATATAAATATGACCAGCGCATTTCACCCCTCAGCAGAATTGTTTTGGATGATCGGCAAGTTCAGTCATAAAATATACGTCATAAAAGCGGTCCAATCAGGTCGTGACCTTATCTTGATGCCTTTGGCTGTGTACACACTGCCAGCGACATCGCGCATGACAGCGACTCCATCCTGTTCATTTTCAATGAGAGCACAGCGACTTCCGGCGACACGAGCTGTCGCGACTGTTGGCGCTAGATGTGGGCGTGTCCAGCGACGCGACAAAGTTGAGACAAGTTCAACTTTATTCAAATGAAGAGCGACTAAGGAAGCAACAGCCAATAGGAGAGAAGATGGGAGAGCTCACGTGATCTCTCTCTCTCTCTCTCTCGCGCTCTCTCTCTCAGCTCCTGCAGTAACGGAAAGATGGATGAAAGGCTAATTCTTGCTGTTAGCAATTTTCCAGTGCTCTATGATATGGATATGCTATATCCAGCCGCAGCTCTTGCACCAGCCGGTGGTACTTGCCGCGCTGACTCCGAGATTTAATGGTTTTATGGACCCAGACAGACCGCCGCTATGGCAAACAGCACGCCTTGTTTCTCATTCATCTTTGATATAAAGCATTTTATGTACTGATTCCATTTATAT
>NC_068288.1:47046262-47048762 GCF_025860055.1 Xyrauchen texanus
TATACTGTAATAAGCCCTACGTGCTTTATCAGTCAGATCTTTTATTGCAGTGTCAAATTTTCCAGAAGCTGAGATTGTCAGACCCAAGTAATTATAACAGGTGACATGATTAAGAATTGTTCCCCCAAGTGTAAATTTGTATTTCTTGTCAGTAAGGCGAGGTTTTTTCTGAAAGATCATGATTTTAGACTTGTCCATGTTGATGGGTAAGGCCCAGTCGCTGCTGTACTGGTCCAGAAGCTGAGAGGCTGTGGTGCAGACCCTCTTCATGAGGAGACAGCATCAGAAGATCGTCAGCGTACAGGAGGCTTCTGATCTCTCTGTCCTCGAGGGTCAGACCGGGACAAGAGGACTTCTCCAGTGTTGATGCCAGTTCATTAATATAGATATTAAATAGAGTCGGGCTGAGGCTGCAGCCTTGACGGACTCCTTTAGTTTGGCTGAAATAATCAGTACGTTTGTCATTAATCTTAACCCCGCATTGGTTCCCATTGTATATGTCCTTTATGATGTCATATGTCCTTCCTCCTATTCCACTTTGGATTAGTTTTAGGAATAGTCCATTATGCCATACCGAATCAAAGGCTTTTTAAAATCAATGAAGCAGCCAAATATTTTCCCTTGTTTTGTTTGTTGGACGTGTTTTTGTATGAGTGTGTGGAGTGTGTAAATGTGATTTGATGTTCTCTGTTTAGGCATAAATCCAATTTGACAATTGTTAAGGATCTTGTGTTCTTGAATGAACTGAACTAATCTGTCATTGATGATGGAGCAGAAGAGTTTGCCCAGGTTGCTGCTCACTGTGATGCCCCTATAGTTATTTGGGTCGTACTTCTCACCCTGTTTAAAGATTGGTGTAATCAAATTTTCTTTCCATATCTCAGGAAAGTGTCCTGCTTTTAATAAAAGATTGAATAATTTGAGAATTGCATCTTTCAGTTTGGGGCTGCTGTGTTTCAGCATCTCATTTGATACTAAATCCACGCCACAGGATTTTTTAGTTTTTAGGGATTTCATCTTGTCTGTCAGTTCATTTAGTAATATGGGCTGGTCTAGATGGTTTAGCTGGTCTTTTACAGTGCGCTCCAGGGTATATAGTTGGGAGGTCAGATGTTTTTGGGTGAGGGTTAGTTCGTTTTGTGAATAGAGTTTTCCAAAATGTTCGGTCCAGATGTTTGGGTCATAGATGGGAATGTGTTTAGGTTCTTTTGATTTATCTAATTTACTCCATAATTCCCAAAAGAATTCTGATCTACTGCCTCCTCAATCTTATTAAGCTTTGCTTTCATGTGATCAGCTTTTTTCTGTATTAGAAGTGACTTGTATGTTTTGAGGGTTTGCTGATATTTGTCTCGTGTTTGTTGGTTTGCAGGGTCTCTGTGTTTTATATTTGATAATGATCTTAATTATTTTCTTAATTTTTGGCACTCTTTATCAAACCAACCAACTTTAGCAATTTCTTTCTTACATCTATAATTTTTTCTTTTTCTCAGGGGTTTAATTGATGAGTTGCTAAATTGATAGTTTTCTTCTCTTCACTAAATGCAGTAGACAGAAATGAATCTATCATGTTCTGGACCTGAGTGCTGTGGAGCTGGGCTTCATACTGGGCAGGACTGTCTTTACCCCATATAAACGTGGAGGGGAGGGGGTGCAGTTTAACCTTGGGAACTGAAGGCCGGAGATTCCCGGATCTGTTCAGACTGAGGACTGTGTGGCTGTGGTCTGATAATGGCAGCTGTGGCATTACTGTGAAATAGTTGACTTTACTGTGGTCTACATCAGTGATGGCGTAATCTACTGCGCTGCTGCCGAGATGTGAGCAGTAGGTGAACCGACCCAGAGAATCTCCCTTTGTTCTGCCGTTAGCGATATACAGGCCCAGGCTTTTGCAGAGCTGCAGGACTTGTTTTCCGTGCCTGTTTATCGTGTTGTCATAATTCTGACGTGCCTTCGTAAAGTGTTTCCGTTGATATATATGTGAGTTGTTAATATATTTGTCTCCATCTGTGGTAATGTAATCTGCTTCCTTCCCCGTTCTAGCGTTCAGATCCCCCATTAACAGAACCGATCCTAGAGCTTGAAAGTAAACGATCTCTGACTGCAGGGTTGGGAAGATGTCTTCATTATAATAAGGAGACTCGTATGGGGGGATGTATGTGGCACACAGGTACAAGTCCTCATCTAAACACAGAAGCTCTTTTTGAAGTTTTAACCAAATATGTGTTTTCCCTTTTTTCACAGGCTGAATATAGTGCCACAAATGATCTTTAAACCAAACTATGATTCCTCCTGAATCTCTTCCGTTTTTAATATTAGGCTGTTTGATTGAAGGGATTCAGTAGCTCTCTGTAGTTTGGAGGAGTGCAGATTTTGGAGTCTAAACGACACCATGTCTCAAGTAATATAATTATGTCTGAACTATATACAATATTTACAAAATCAGGGTTAGTCGTTTTCTCCCCAAAAGCAGAAGAGAACATCCCCTGAATGTTATAGC
>NC_068288.1:47053762-47056262 GCF_025860055.1 Xyrauchen texanus
GTGTGTACATGTTTGTATTTTTGAGAAAATAATGTTTATGCATGGTTTATGAAAAAACTAAATGATTAAGTCACTGATATAAGGTCATATAACACATAATGAACATTTATCCACACGACCTTTGAGAACTGGATCTTAAAGCCGAGAGTTTTTGCTACAGAATGATGTGAAAACCATCCTGATCACTCATTCATACAAAACAATATAGTCATTTAACTTTTGTTAAACACTTTCAGTGTTGAATGATAATATGCGAGGAGGCGTGGCCTATCATGAATATTAATGTGATTCACACATGAGATTACAAAGACCCTCCCCTGGGCCTATCAATGAGGGATAGAGAATGAATGTGAGGAGACTTAATGATCAAAATCAAGTTTTAAGTTAAAGAAGTAATCTGACTATATATTTTCTTCACATAAAAACTTTACTTAATTTTAGACCTACACTACCGTTAAAAGAAATCTCTTCTGCTCACCAAGACTGGATTTATTTGACCCAAAAATACAGAAACAACATTGTTTGAACTCATTTTACAATTTAAAAGAACAGTTTTCTATTTGAATATATTGTAAAATGCAATTTTCAGCATCATTACTGCTGTCTTCAGTGTCACATGATCCTTCAGAAATCATTATAAGATGCTGATTCTCTAATATGGGCATAATTAAAGTGCATTTTACTCATTTAACCTGAACACATATTTGCAAGCACAAGCTTTGTTGATGATAATGAGGCAGCATAAACACTAGATAAAATATAATCTAAACATTCATATTATTTTTATGTCATATTTATATCATACAGAATACAATTTAAATACCTTCTTTAGCATAAACCGCATTTAAATGTAACTAAAACTTGCTTATTAGGACATATTTCAAATGGCAATACTCTGAATCCTGGCAATGATTATGTTCATTAAATGGAGCGACAACAAAAAGCACTTTACAATTTAAATGATATACATTTTAAAAAAGAAGAACGATTTTGGCCTATTTTTGTAAGATTACATAAAACTATTGAATTAATAAAATGTAAAATATATATATATATTTTTTTTTTGGGGTGTAAAGATAGATATATATATATATAATTTTATGAAATTGAAATCTGTAAATATTAAAATTAAGAATTACATTTTTTACTTTTTTTGGTGCATCATCTTTTCACATTGCGATGGTGGTGAAAAGATAATCAATGACATGAAAATAATGTTGGTGTAAAAATATTAATGAACGGCCCTAAAAATAAGCTTCATTTTCTACATGTTAAAAGAAACCAATAAGGAGTAAAATAGGACCAGGTGCCCCACATAGTTTGTGAAAAGGGGTCAAGAAATGAGACCGTTTTAGAACTTGATCAAAATATACAATTTATTGAAAATGTTAATCCAGTGATCAGTGTATTCCAGTAATTATAAAATCAGTAGTTGTGATCATCTTTTCCCTTTATTGTGAGCGATTACACATCCATATTTCACCAGACTGACACAGACACTGTCATCAGTTATATACACTATAAGAACACTGTACGACTTCATGACAACACAGACCGTTTTGTGCTTGTTCAGTCAGAAACAAGGAACCCTTCATGCATAATTCAACAAGTTCTTCTTTATAAAAAATAAAGCTGTTAATGTCAGCGCAATCTGGCCTCTGACGAACACCGTATGAAGCGTTTCAGTTTCACAATGGCATTGAGTCATCGTATTGCCATATTGCATTTCACCATCATCTCCACAATCAAAAGGAAACTAATCCCAAAGATCATTTACATGTTTTCCACCTTTGTAAAGTGACAAATAAAAAGAGCTGTTCAGGTTATAAAGACGATTCATTTCAGCCATTGAGTTCCCACAGAAACGAGTTTTTAAATGCAGGAATGCAAACTACTGCCCTTTCAGAGTCTCTTTTTATTAAGCTAATTTACCCAAAATGTTTGGAAATGTTTATATATTTTCCTTATTAGATCACTGAAAGGGTTACTTTAAACTTTACCCTTGTTGCGACAATTTATAAAAGTTACTCAGAGGTCCTTCGAGGACAAAATATGTCCACATCAAAAACTGCCATAAAAATATGATATATTAATATTATTTTTCACTTTCATTTAGTTACATTTTTTTATCCAGCATCAGTCCTGATCATAACTAGCAAATATTCATTTATTTTCAGGATTTTAACCCTTTAAATGCCAGTTTGTTTATATAATGCCACTGTTCACACACACACACACTTCTCAATACACACACGCTTCTCAATACACACACGCTTCTCTACACACACACACACGCTTCTCAATACACACACACACACACACACGCTTCTCAATACACACACGCTTCTCTACACACACACACACACACACACACTTCTCAATACACTCACGCTTCTCTACACACACACACCCTTCTCAATACACACACACATCTTAATACACACACACACACACGCTTCTCAATACACACACGCTTCTCAATACACACACACGCTTCTCT
>NC_068288.1:47061262-47096262 GCF_025860055.1 Xyrauchen texanus
GTAATAAGCCCTACGTGCTTTATCAGTCAGATCTTTTATTGCAGTGTCAAATGTTCCAGAAGCTGAGATTGTCAGACCCAAATAATTATAACAGGTGACATGATTAAGAATTGTTCCCCAAGTGTAAATTTGTATTTCTTGTCAGTAAGGCGAGGTTTTTTCTGAAAGATCATGATTTTAGACTTGTCCATGTTGATGGGTAAGGCCCAGTCGCTGCTGTACTGGTCCAGAAGCGAGAGGCTGTGGTGCAGACCCTCTTCATGAGGAGACAGCATCAGAAGATCGTCAGCGTACAGGAGGCTTCTGATCTCTCTGTCCTCGAGGGTCAGACCGGGACAAGAGGACTTCTCCAGTGTTGATGCCAGTTCATTAATATAGATATTAAATAGAGTCGGGCTGAGGCTGCAGCCTTGACGGACTCCTTTAGTTTGGCTGAAATAATCAGTACGTTTGTCATTAATCTTAACCCCGCATTGGTTCCCATTGTACATGTCCTTTATGATGTCATATGTCCTTCCTCCTATTCCACTTTGGATTAGTTTTAGGAAAAGTCCATTATGCCATACCGAATCAAAGGCTTTTTTAAAATCAATGAAGCAGCCAAATATTTTCCCTTGTTTTGTTTGTTGGACGTGTTTTTGTATGAGTGTGTCTCTCTCACACACACACTCTCTCTCTCTCACACACACTCTCTCTCTCACACACACACACTCTCTCTCACACACACACTCTCTCTCTCACACACACGCACTCTCTCTCTCTCACACACACACTCTCTCTCTCACACACACTCTCTCTCTCACACACACACACTCTCTCTCTCACACACACTCTCTCTCTCACACACACGCACTCTCTCTCTCACACACACAAACACTCTCTCTCACACACACACACTCTCTCTCTCACACACACACACTCTCTCTCTCACACACACTCTCTCTCTCTCACACACACTCACTCTCTCTCACACACACTCTCTCTCTCACACACACTCTCTCTCTCACACACACACTCTCTCTCTCTCTCTCACACTCACTCTCTCTCTCACACACACACTCACTCTCTCTCACACACACTCTCTCTCTCACACACACACTCTCTCTCTCACACACACACTCTCTCTCTCTCACACACACTCACTCTCTCTCACACACACTCACTCTCTCTCACACACACTCTCTCTCTCACACACACACTCTCTCTCTCACACACACACTCACTCTCTCTCACACACACTCTCTCTCTCACACACACACACTCTCTCTCTCACACACACACACTCTCTCTCACACACACTCACTCTCTCTCACACACACTCTCTCTCTCACACACACACACTCTCACACACACACACACACTCTCTCTCTCACACACACTCACTCTCTCTCACACACACTCACTCTCTCTCACACACACTCTCTCTCTCACACACACACACTCTCTCTCTCTCACACACACTCACTCTCTCTCTCACACACACTCACTCTCTCTCACACACACTCTCTCTCTCACACACACACACTCTCTCTCTCACACACACACACACTCTCTCTCTCACACTCTCCCCTGGGCCAATCAATATAGTTCCATTGTCTAGATATCATTTTGTATAAAACACATTCTTCCTATATTTATGTACTGCTAGAGACACGATTTTATAATTCAAATCCAAAAATATCCTTTATGCTACTGCACACGGACCTGGTCTTCAAGCCATTATTAAATGCACATATATCCATCAGGGAAATCAATATTTTTCAATATGTTTGCAAATAATTGATTTTCCATTTTAGACACTTTTGAGAAAACTCCCCAAATAGCAGCTGCCAAAAGGAGATTTTTATTTGTATTGTTTTACATCATATATATTATTGCATCTAACATGCCCCAAATAATGAAAAATAATCACATCATCCCCCTTTTTCATCACTCCAAAAAATGTGCATTGAGCGTCCTCTTGTGTGCAGTCTGTGTATGTGCGCTCTGGCTCTGGCCGTGTGGATATGCCCGTTTCCAAATATGGATTCTGAGAATGTCTAGACAGCCAATGAGGAAGATCTAACACACCTATGCCATTCTATTTCCCTCATCATTACTCACCCTCATGCCATCCCAGATGTGTGTGACTTTCTTCTTTTTAGAAGAATATTTCAGCTCTGTAGGTCCATATAATGCAAGTGATGGTGACCAGAACTTTGAAGCTCTTAAAAGCACATAAAGGCAGCATAAAAGTACTCCAGTGGTCTAATCCATGTCTTCAGAAGTGATCTATTCAGTTTTGGGTGAGAACAGACCAAAATGACACAATCATGGTTTCAAGATCGATTACACTTCCTAGTAGAGTTCACAGAGTGCTAGAAAGTGTATTCAAGCTTAAAATCATGATCGCCGAGGACACTGCTTATGTCAAGGTTTATAGCAAAAAAGTACTTCAATAATGATCTGTTACACACACACACACACACCTATCATATCAATTCTGAAGACATATTTTTATGCTGCGTTTATGTGCTTTTTGGAGCTTCAAAGTTCTGGTCACCATTCACTTTCATTGTATGGACCTACAGAGCTGAAATAGTCTTCTAAAAACTTTCATTTGTGTTCTGCAGAAGAAAGTCAGTCACACATCTGGGATGTGCATGAGGGTGAGTAAATGATGACAGAATTCATTTTTGGGTGAACTGTCCCTTAATTGTTTACTTCCCAAAGATAAGTTTAGTAATGATTTATAATGATTTAAGGAAATTCATATGGATACAATGGGGATTAAGTTTAAATGTCCTTTGTCACATATTCACCCTGTATTATAACATTTGCAACATCTACAATCATGATAAAATATAGATTTTATTAATTACTTAAAATATCTATGATTCCTTTTTGCAATGTGGCCACAATGAGAATGATGCAGTAAGAATGTGCCCAATCCAGCCGACACACAATTGTTAAGTAAAGTTTCTCTTCTGGTTTTGCACTGGATAAAGTCATAATAAAGTTGTGCTCACTGATTGGCTGTTCTCCTGGTCAGACTCTCTCTCTTCCTCTCTTCCTCTCCAAACGATTGCTTCTGTCTGATACTCTTTCCTGCACAGATTATGTCTGTCTGACAGACTCGCCCTCCTCACCACCTTCCTGCACACACACAGACAGACAGACAGGTACACACACACAGATACACACAGACACGCACACACACACACACATTCACAGACAGATACACATGCACACACACACACAGGCACACAGACAGAGACACACACAGATACGCACGCAGACAGACACGCATGCACACACACACAAACAGACAGGCACACACACGCGCGCACAGACACACACACACAGACAGACAGACAGACAGACAGACACACACCGTGAAAGAAAAGTCTTTGAAGTCAGAATAATGAAAATACACTGACAGTGAGAGTTGTAAAGTTTCATTAATGTAATGGTTATTATTCCACACGTGTGTTTATCTCAGGACATTATTAAGGTTTAGTTGTTGTTTAAAACGGTGACCGCTGCCGTTAATCATATATAATGAGCATTACAGAGTGAAACAAACCTGGAGCTACTTCATAATATACTTAGAGAAAATGAACCCCTTCATTTCTCAACCAATCAGAATCAAGATTTCGGCAATCCTGTAGGACTATGTTTAATTGTAAAACATGTAAATTAATTTGAATTTTGTACTAACAAGCACATTTACACAAGCTCATTACAGACCAGTTTTACACCCAAAAATATCTGAAGGAAAATAAAACTTGTGAGTGTAGTGTGTGTAACTGTCCAGCAGGTGTCAGTGTGAGAGTGTGTGATGTGTATATATGTGTGTGTGTGTGGGAATTTTGTGTGTGTGCAAGTGTCCAGCAGGTGTCAGTGTGTATATATGTGTGTGGTGTGGTGAGTGTAGTGTGTGCATGTTTGAGTGTGAAGTTTGTGTGTGTACAAGTTTGAGAGTGTGTGTTTGTGTGTGTGTGGTTGTGTAGTGTGTATAACTGTCCAGCAGGTGTCAGTGTGTATATATGTGTGTGGTGATTGTAGTGTGTACAAGTTTGAGAGTGTGTGTGTGTGTAGTGTGGTGAGTGTGTGTATATATGTGTGAGTGTGTGTAGTGTGTGTGTGGTGAGTGTGTGTGTACCCGCGGCTGCCTGCACTGCTGGTTCTGCGACACAGTGACGTCTTGTGTTTGAGCTGTGACTTCATGATGATGTCGTGCTTGTGCTTCAGTTCCAGTAGATGAATCCTGAACTCCTCGTCCTCACACAGATCTGCACACACACACACACACACACAGTCAACTGCAAGTCTGTGTGTTTCCTGTATTATTTATATAGTATTGAATATCAAACTGATATCAGATGAGTGTTTGTACCGATGGGCGTCTCCTCCATGTGTGTTTTGGCATTTAGATTGGCACCATGAGACACGAGCAGCTCTGCCACATGAACCTGCGGAAATCATCAGTCCTTTAACACTTACTGTGAGTATCTGTAAAATGTGTTTAAATATGTCTGAAGATATTTAATACAAGTTCAGTCGACAGCATTTGCAGAATATTGTTGGTTACCTTAAAAAATAAAAGCACAAATGTGTGTTCCAGTGAGACACTCAATGCAAGTCACTGGGGTTTAATCTGTACACATTAAAATACTGTTTCACAAGTATAAACACAAGACATGAACAATATGTATGTTAACATGATTTTACTGTCATTAAATCACTCACTGACCACATCTGTGTGAACATAGAGACAATGTTACAACTCTGTTGCCATGACGACGTAATGGAGAAAACACTAAAACAGCGCTTTAAACAATTTACAGCTGAAATAATACATGAGTTTTAACAGAAGAATGAATGTAAGTGCTTTTATAAAATTATAATCTTCACATTTCTGACTTTAAACCTCCAGAAATGACCCCCATTGACTTCCATTATAAGTGTCTCACTGGAACACACATGTGTGCTTTATTAAAGAAAAGGAGGAACGAGGCGAAATTAATCACATTCAGTCGACAGCATTTGCAGCATATTGTTGTAGTGAACATGGAATATTCCACTGTTTACCTTCACTGTATATAAAAGCTTTAACAATCTGCTAAACATCTCCCGTTGTGTTCCATAGAAGAAGGAAAAAAGTTCAAAACAGTGTGTGAGTGTGTGTGTGTAAGAGAGAGAGTGTGTGTACGAGAGAGTGTGCATGTGAGAGAGAGTGTGTGTGAGAGAGAGAGAGTGTGTGTGTGAGAGAGTGTGCATGTGAGAGAGAGTGTGTGTGAGAGAGAGAGAGAGAGAGTGTGTGTGCGAGAGTGTGCATGTGAGAGAGAGTGTGTGTGAGAGAGAGAGAGAGAGAGAGTGTGTGTGTGAGAGAGAGAGAGAGAGAGTGTGTGTGCGAGAGTGTGCATGTGAGAGAGAGTGTGTGTGTGAGAGAGAGAGAGAGAGAGTGTGTGTGCGAGAGTGTGTGTGAGAGAGAGAGAGAGAGAGAGAGTGTGTGTGTGAGAGAGAGAGAGAGAGAGTGTGTGTGCGAGAGTGTGCATGTGAGAGAGAGTGTGTGTGAGAGAGAGAGAGAGAGAGTGTGTGTGCGAGAGTGTGCATGTGAGAGAGTGTGCATGTGAGAGAGAGTGTGTGTGAGAGAGAGAGTGTGTGAGAGAGAGAGTGTGTTTGTGAGTATGTGTGTGTGTGTTTGAAAGAGAGAGTGTTTGTGAGTATGTGCGTGTGTGTGTGAAAGAGAGAGTGTTTGTGAGTATGTGCGTGTGTGTGTGTGAAAGAGAGAGTGTTTGTGAGTATGTGCGTGTGTGTGTGTGAAAGAGAGAGAGTGTTTGTGAGTGTGCGTGTGTGTGTGTGAAAGAGAGAGTGTGTTTGTGAGTATGTGCGTGTGTGTGTGTGAAAGAGAGAGTGTGTTTGTGAGTATGTGCGTGTGTGTGTGAAAGAGAGAGTGTGTTTGTGAGTATGTGCGTGTGTGTGTGTTTGAAAGAGAGCGTGTGTTTGTGAGTATGTGCGTGTGTGTGTGTTTGAAAGAGAGCGTGTGTTTGTGAGTATGTGCGTGTGTGTGTGTTTGAAAGAGAGCGTGTGTTTGTGAGTATGTGCGTGTGTGTGTGTGAAAGAGAGAGTGTGTTTGTGAGTATGTGCGTGTGTGTGTGAAAGAGAGAGTGTTTGTGAGTATGTGCGTGTGTGTGTGTGAAAGAGAGAGAGTGTTTGTGAGTGTGCGTGTGTGTGTGAAAGAGAGAGTGTGAGTATGTGCATGTGTGTTTGAAAGAGAGAGTGTTTGTGAGTATGTGCGTGTGTGTGTGTGAAAGAGAGAGTGTGTTTGTGAGTATGTGCGTGTGTGTTTGAAAGAGAGAGAGTGTTTGTGAGTGTGCGTGTGTGTGTGTGAAAGAGAGAGTGTGTTTGTGAGTATGTGCGTGTGTGTTTGAAAGAGAGAGAGTGTTTGTGAGTATGTGCGTGTGTGTTTGAAAGAGAGAGTGTTTGTGAGTATGTGCGTGTGTGTGTGTGAAAGAGAGAGTGTGTTTGTGAGTATGTGCGTGTGTGTTTGAAAGAGAGCGTGTGTTTGTGAGTATGTGCGTGTGTGTGTGTGAAAGAGAGAGTGTTTGTGAGTATGTGCGTGTGTGTGTGTGAAAGAGAGAGTGTGTTTGTGAGTATGTGCGTGTGTGTTTGAAAGAGAGCGTGTGTTTGTGAGTATGTGCGTGTGTGTGAAAGAGAGAGTGTTTGTGAGTATGTGCGTGTGTGTGTGTGAAAGAGAGAGTGTTTGTGAGTATGTGCGTGTGTGTGTGTGAAAGAGAGAGTGTTTGTGAGTGAGAGAGTGTGTGTGTGTGTGTGAAAGAGAGTGTGTGCATGTGAGAGTGTTTGTGAGTATGTGCGTGTGTGTGTGTGTGTGAAAGAGAGAGAGTGTTTGTGAGTGCATGTGTGTGAGTGAGAGTGCGTGTGTGTGTGTGTGTGTGTGTGAAAGAGTGTGCATGTGAGAGTGTTTGTGTGTGTGAGAGAGTGTGTGCATGTGAGAGTGTGTGTGTGAAAGAGAGAGTGTGTGTGTGTGTGTGAAAGAAAGAGTGTGTGTTTGTGAGTGCGTGTGTGTATGTTTGTGAGTGTGTGTGTGAAAGAGAGAGTGTGTGTGAGTGCGTGTGTGCGTGAAAGAGAGAGAGTGTGTGTGTGAAAGAGAGAGAGTGTGTGTGTGAAAGACAGAGAGTGTGTGTTTGTGAGTGCGTGTGTGCGTGAAAGAGAGAGAGTGTGTGTGTGAAAGACAGAGAGTGTGTGTGTGTGAAAGACAGAGAGTGTGTGTTTGTGAGTGCGTGTGTAAGAGAGACTGTGTGCGTGTGAGAGAGAGAGTGAATGTGTGTGTACCTGTCCCCAGCATGCAGCCGCGTGTAACGGTTGCCACCCATCAGCATCTCTGAGGTCAGTTCTGGCTCAGCCCTCTAACAGCAGCTCTGCGGCCTGTGCGTAACCGTTAGCACGACGACATGAAGCTGCAGAAACATCAAACACAATAAACATGATCTTTATCACAATGAACATAATAATTCCACATCCCACAGAGAATATCATCATTAAACATGATTCTAATATTATGCTAGTCATAATTTGTGTTCTATGGTGTGCTTGTGTAGGCCCTACATAAAGCAAGTCTAAATAAATGAGCGTACCAGTGTAGCTGCCCTGCAGTCGTGGTTTGTTGATGTCCGCTCCGTCCTGCAGGATGTTCTGAATATCTCCCAGCATCCTCCTCTCCACCGCCAGCGTCTCATTGATCATCTCCCTGCGTGATGCCTGTCATTCACGCCAATCATACAATACAGCTGTCAATCAAACAGCTCTCAATCAAATCCTGATTGGGAGGCAAGCGCCAGTACAAGGTTACAGTACGATCTCAGAGAATCGGCTCACCTCGAGTGGCCATGGCGGTCTCTATGATGTCAAGCGTGGGGTCATCCTCACAGAGGTCATAGGGCATGTTGCCATCAGAGTTCACAGCTAACAGGTCTGCACCACTGCTGGAGAGACACGACTACACTTTATTTATGAACGTAACCTCTCTCTCATCTAAATAGAGACCTAGCTTTATAGTAAATATAATTAGACTTTGACTGTTTTATATAGAGTAACCCTAACCTGACCATATTAACATTATGACATCATCGAGTCATGCAGTGCCATCTTTAAATCAACGGTGAAGTGCTACAGGAAACACAACCGTGTTCATCAGCCCCTTATTACTCGCCCAAAGCGCTTGTGAGGAAAGTATGGTTTGACATTCAGCTGTTTTGCACGAAGGAGAAGAGAAGATAGGCGGAACCCATTAAATGCACGGCGGGACGAGGAAAGACTATTTATTTTGTAATATGAAAAACATGTAAAACGGCTGCACTGCTCAACATGTGCACTAGAGGGCGCCCTGCAATCGCACATCGCTGACTGAAGCTTTAACGGTTTTGTAATCGTGTGTTAAGGTCACAACACAATTTAATTCTTAATTCAATCAATCATGCAGCCTTAATGGATCCCATTTGGAGGTCAAAGTTCATGTTTCAGAATGTTTTGGTTGATTTTCCCCTCATCAGATACAGTAAGTGCAACTTCTACAACCATCACGCCAGCAACATCTGTACAAAGTAATTAAAGGGACGGTTCACCCAAAAATGAACATGTGCTGATCATTTACTCCCTCACAGGCCATCTGAGATATATCGGACTTTCTTTCTTCATCAAAACAGAATTTAAGATTTTTAGGATTTCATTTCAGGCCTCCTTTAAACAATGCAAGTGAATGTACTAGGTCCAAAATGCATATTTGGGGTGCACCACAATAAGCCACACGACTCCAGTCCACAAAGTTCCTCTGACCTGTATATAACAATACTTTAACTACAAATGTTCACTTCTGTACATCTCTGTGACGCCAGTCAGAGGTGAGGTCACGGGTCACGTGGAGACAGGAAGCGCATCATTGTTTACAAGAGGAGCAGCGCTGTACAAAGTTTCATTGTCGCTGCTGTAGATCTGTATAAGTGTGATGTTTGGCGTGTCTCCTGGAAGCTTCAACCTCCACAAACCCCAAAGAAAATGCACGCCGATTTGAGCTGCGATTATGATGTTTTCCACATGTTCAACTGTAAAATGGCTGCTGGGGTTTTCACACTTGAACCCTCTTAAAAAGAACCAAACTGAGACATTTTTTCAGTTCAACCACAAACAAATAAATATATAAACAGTGAAACAAAGTCTTCTTCATATCCAAACGTTACCGTCCACCATGTGCATGTTTTTGTCCATTTTGAGACTGGATCTCAGCACAATAATCATCATCATTAGTTTTTGAAACAGTCAACTTGAATATTAGTGACGCTCCAATCAGGATTTTAACATCCGACACGATCTCCAATTTTCATCTCATCAATCGATATGGATCATTTAACTTTTATTATCAGCAGCTCTGTCAAAACTGGTTATATGTAAACGTTCTGCTCAATATCACTGTTAACTACATTTCCCTGTTGCTAAAACCAGTCGTTGCCTAGTGTTGCTGTCAGTCAATAATTCAGTATACACAAAATATAAATGTTACTCTTTATTCTAGGGCTTAACTAGTAGGCTTATACAAACTATTGTTTACTGTATATAAGATAGTCCTAAAGAATGAGGCTTAATGTCAAACTCAAGTTGAACTGATGACCCATTGGTGTATTTACATTTAAAGTGAACATATTGGATAGTTTGTCACCATTTAATTACATTACTTTTATTCATTATTTTATTATATTTAATTTAGAAATGCACTATATTATAGTAACTAAATATTTGATATGGATTTATTATATGTACTTTCCTTCCTTTTCATTGTGTTGGATGTTGGTAATATTAGTTCCGCTTTCACTTGTTTCCGCGGGGACTGTAATAAGTGCGACACGCTGTCTCGTGAGACGTAAACAAATGACGGGAGAATGAAGAGATGTTTCTGGACTCTACAGGTGTTTCTGTTAATGCTGTTTGCTCTGCAATCATTTAATAAAGATGTTTGAATTATACCCATCTTATATTCTGCGACATTATTATGATACATTTGCCTTACGGAGACGGAGATGCTGCTACCGCAGATAATAATAAAACCGCTTCACGCTGGACGCGCCAGTTTAGTGTAAATAAAGTGTTTAGCGCACGTAAAGAAACCGAACTCAGATCACTTCTGTTACTCTATGCACGAGATTGAGTTGTTGGAGCACAGAACCGATCTGAAAACACAGTAATAATGCGCTAACTTAATATAGACTGCAGCGCAAATGAACTCACAAGGGAGCAGAATATTTATTTCATTAAATCGCAGCCCTTCCGGTTTAAGGTCATATCGCGGTTTCGATTTTATTTCGATAAATTTTCCGGCCTAATGTATGTCGTTGGCATTAATGGCCAAAATGATAAAAAAAAAAAAATGAAAAGACAAAAATCTCCTGAAGGTCGCACAAGGGTTAAATTCACAGTTTTTAGAGAGTTTGGTCTCCAAAAAAAAAATGATATTATCACACGACTCTATCGGTGTCTAGATGTAATGACCCGTAGACCCATTATTATTCCAGTCAAAATGTTGCTGTAAAAATCAGTGATAGTTGTAACTAATCAATGCTGGCAAGTGATCACGGTATAAGCGGGATAACCCACGGCTACGTAGTACGTTAAACGATTTTAATGCACTCGCCTTGTGTCAGGTGGTTCTTTGCCTCCATGTTGTGCATTAAAATAGTTTAACACACACTTAGTGGATTATCACACACACACACTTACTGCTGTATGAGGATCTTGACGAGTCCCGTGTGTCCGCGAGGTGGCAGCAGCGTGCAGCGGCCCAGAGCTCGTTATCTTGAGCGCTTACAGTCGCTCCGTGAGCCAGTAAGATCCGCACCATGTCTTCATAGTTATCAATACAACACTGACACGAGAGAGAGAGAGAGAGACATGAGATTACATTACACTGTTGACAGCTCAAAATCTTGACAAATACACCAGACGGGTGTGACAAGAGCTTCTTTTATTGCTGATCTGTCTGATGTCTTCAGATGTTTTATGTGTTGCTTTTAAGTTGCTCTGTCTAGTTAAAATAATACCCTTATTAAAAATATCTCTCAAAACCTGATCTGTTCCATTAAAGGGACAGTACACCCAAAAATGAAAATTCTCTCATCATTTACTCACCCTCATGTCATCCCAGATTTGTATGGCTTGCTTTCTTCTGCAGAATATTTCAGCTCTGTTGGTCCATACAATGCAAGTGAATGGTGACCAGAACTTTAAAGCTCCATAAAGGCAGGATAAAAGTAATCCAGTGGTTTAACCCATGTCTTCAGAAGGAATATGATAGGTGTGGGTGAGAAACAGATCAATATTTAAGTTATTTTGTACTATAAATGTACACTTTCACTTTTACAGCCTATCACATCACTTCTGAAGACATGGATTAAACCACTGAGTCGAATGGAGTACTTTCATGCTGCATTTATGTGCTTATTGGAGCTTCTGAGTTTCAGTCACCATTCACTTGCATTGTGTGGACCAACAGAGCTGAAATATTCTTCTAAAAATCTTAATTTGTGTTCTGCAGAAGAAAGAAAGTCACACACATCTGGGATGACATGAGGGTGAGTAAATAATGTGTATTTTCAGTTGTGGGTGCACTGCCCCTAGAAGTAAATAAACAGTTTTTGAGCAAGAGCTCATCTGGTTTGAACATCCCCTAATACTACTTAATGTCTCGTGTACAGCTGCTGTCCAATTCTGACCAATCACATTGCAAGTTAGCTTAAACTCACTGTAACCGATAAGAATATGAAAAATGAAACATTTAGAAACAGGCGTTTTTAAGTGCTCGTGCATATTTGAACTGTGTGAATATAACAAGTTGTGAACATGAATCTGTGCGTTCAGTTCTTTACATCTACAGCTCGTTGACTTGATTGTCAATCATTGCATTAAAGTTATCAAATGAAGGATGTGTTTGAGTAACTGCAGCGAGTCTTTAATAGGAGCACATTCATTAGTCAGTAAATATAATCAAGAGGACCTGCAGGAGACCAGCACAACAGTGGGGACAATCCCACTCAAACATACACATAAAAGCAGAACAACATTTCACAAGCCCATAATGACACAGTCAATGATTTACTGTTTATCACTCAATGTGTTTGTGTTTATTTTACAGCTTCTGTTCCCACAAAACATGAGAAAATCCCTTCAGATTTAACCATCACACACTGACAAAGAGAGGATCTGTTCACACACACACACCAGACTTTCCGCTAGAAAAAAGGTCTCGTTTTACAGACATTTTGATGATATGCCGGTCAAATATATCAGCCTCTTAATTAGTCAAGTTGAGGAAAACTGGAGGCAGACTATGTAACTTAAAAAATGACATAATCAGGCCGTATAGAATGCAACATATTATTATTAGCTTAACTTTCAAATAGACGAAAAAAATACATGAGCGTCCGATTGACGTCAATCAACGCTAATTGTTTTTTTACTGTGGTTTCACACACATTCACTTTTTGAAACATTGAGGCACGGATGTACCTAATACAAATAAATAAAACATCTCCAGTTAACTAGCAGACCATTCATTTAGTCCGTTATTAAATAAGAGATCTAGCGCTAAAATCTGTTGTTTTTGAAATCAAGCTGAGCTTCGTGTCCGCTGCTATCAGTTGCATGGAGGACGGCTGCGCGAGTTGCGCAATCTTCACTAGGACGCAGCGTTTCAATCTATCGCCGTTCGGAGACTCTCTATTAATTCGGTGAAATCACAAAATAAAATGCACACAAACGTGTCCCTGCTTGATATAGACTGTAACCATGCACTGATGAACATAGGCTATTCAGTTTTGATGATAGAGAAAAAAACTGCACGCTAATGCGCGGTTTAGAAGCACTGATCTATCTATAATGAGATGTTCCTGATTCACCATCGTCTGGCCTCTGAAAAAGCTTTTAAAGCTAGTCTGCCTGGGCCTGGCCATATTTGAAGCGTCTCACTCAATGGTTCGTTGTTTAGGTCTATATTGCAGCCGTTTTAGGTGTGCGCTTTATC
This sequence comes from Xyrauchen texanus, assembly GCF_025860055.1. Taxonomy (NCBI): domain Eukaryota; kingdom Metazoa; phylum Chordata; class Actinopteri; order Cypriniformes; family Catostomidae; genus Xyrauchen; species Xyrauchen texanus. The sequence continues at coordinate 47,074,332 of NC_068288.1, forward strand.
TGAAATGCAGCATGCGATGTTGTTTCATAACTTTCAAACGATAGAGCCTGTTCCTTTATAACATAGCAAAGAGATCGGTGTATTTTTGCTTTATACATTTTAGGCTTATTCTCAAATTCAGATTGTGTTAGGGGACGGGATTATTAGGCAATTTTAATCGGACAATTTGACCGAGAGATTTAATTTTGTCGGACATTGAATTTTTTTACCGGCCAATGTCCGGTAATTACCGGACAACGGAAACCCTGACACACACACACACACACACACACACACACACACACAGTCATCTGTTTGTCTTGTGTTTAATCCGGCAGAACGTGTGTGAGGGCGTCTGACAGAGAAATGGATGGAAAAATGGAAACAGAGACAAAGAAACTCTTTCATCAGTTCTGCAGCTTTACAGCAGCAACATTGTTACTGAACACACACACAAACACACACTTACTCATACACAAACACACACACACATACTCACACACACACATACTCACACACACACACCGACTCACACACATACACACACACACACACATACACACACACACCGACTCACACACACACATACTCACACACACACACCGACTCACACACATACACACACACACACACACTCACACACACACACCGACTCACACACACACACACACCGACTCACACACACACAGACACACAATTTCACTCTGCTCTGATTGGTCCGTTCTAAAGCATTCATTCTAAACTCCTCCTTTCAGTGAGCATACTCTGCTCTGATTGGTCAAATGTCTCAGTCTGCTGTGATTGGTCTACTGCTTAGTGTAGTGTTTGAGGGCGGGCAAAGCTGTTCATGAGCAGCCAATGAAGACCAGAGGCGGGTTTTTGTTACCAAATTAGGCAGGTTACTACAGGAAGTACGTCTGGAATTACTAACGGCTCGTTTCAGGTGTTCAGAATTGGTTCTTTCTTTTGGGAGTCAAAAACTTTAAGATGGAAAAATATTCAGCTTCAATCAGAGTTTTCAGAATAGTGTAAAAATAAAAAAATTTTTTAAGAATGTATTTAATCATTTAACTGCTTTACTGAACCCCATTATTATGTTTATGTGATGTTTGCTTTATTACATGATTATGTTAATGAGGTTAATGAGCTGTGATAAGTGATGTCATACACAAGAGTGTGTAAAATAACCGAGTGAGTGTTTATCTGATCGTCTCTCCATCAGCTGAGCTGAAGTGAACATTAGACAAGCGATGATGATGTATCGAGTCACACTCATTAAGATCAGATCAAAGCTCGTTTAATATCAGTTAATGTATCAATAATAATCAGCGAGGACATGTGGACAGATATAGAGTGATATAATGATGTGTTTGGTTAATGAGTGTCAAACTGAGATGAAACATCAATGTCTGACCTTCATCAGCACCAGATGAATCTATAAGAGACGTGTGATTCAGTTAATGAGCGTCTGAGAGTCATTCTGAGCTCTGAAACAAGACGAACATTTGAGAAGGGAAGTCAGTCGTGTCTTAGACAACTTTCAGCTCTGATAACATTTCAGTTTTTAGTATTAATTTCAGCGATTTAATAGAAAAACCAGCTCCACGCTTCCATGGTAACTGAGCTGTATATGACTGTAAACACATTATTAAACACATTAAAGTGAACATAAACACTTTTACTCTGTTTACTCCAGCTCACATATCAGTTATCTTTATAAACATCATTTTAAAACCATAAAGAGACTTTGCAAACTTTCAGCGCAAGTAAATAAATGGATCATGAAGTCGTCGCTCTCGATCTACAAACACGCTTGCCTTTGATGCAGCGTTCATTTAAAATTCATGAAGTGGGTTTAAAAGCTGTAAAATCTGCTTCACCCTTTTCTCTCTCGCTCTCTCTTTCTTTCTCTCTCTCTGTCTCTCTCGCTCCCTTTCTCTCTCTCTCTCTCTCTCTCTCTCGTGCGCTCTCTGGGCCTGTTCTGATCTTCAAACAGTAAAACCTGCTCAAAGAGAGAGCGACAGAGAGACAGACACAAGCAAATGGAGCAGATGCATCCTCAATGAAATGCTGAAGAACACACAGCACACATTACATTTACATTTACATTTACATTTATGCATTTGGCAGAAGCTTTTATCCAAAGCGACTTACAGTGCACTTATTACAGGGACAATCCCCCCGGAGCAACCTGGAGTTAAGTGTCTTACTCAAGGACACAATGGTGGTGACTGTGGGGATCAAACCAGCAACCTCCTGAGTACCAATGTATTATACAGTGCACTTATTACAGGGACAATCCCCCCGGAGCAACCTGGAGTTAAGTGTCTTACTCAAGGACACAATGGTGGTGACTGTGGGGACCAAACCAGCAACCTTCTGAGTACCAATGTATTATACAGAGCACTTATTACAGGGACAATCCCCCCGGAGCAACCTGGAGTTAAGTGTCTTACTCAAGGGCCCAACAGTGGCATCTTGGTGGTGCTGGGGCTTGAACCCCCGACCTTCTGGTCAGTAACCCTGAGCCTCAACCACTGAGCCACCACTGCCCACATTAAGATTACTGAAACTGTTCAACTTGGTTCTGAGTGTTGGTCATTTGGAATAGAGGACTCATAACACCCATATTCAAGAGTGGAGACAAATCAGACCCCAACAATTACAGAGGCATCTGTGTGAGCAGTAATCTGGGGAAGATGTTCTGCAGCATCATCAACACAAGACTGCGTTCACTTCCTTACCCAAAATAAAACTCCTAGAACAATCCGCAGCTCCTGGCCTCACACTACATGACTCCAGTATAAAGTTCCTGCTGTATGCAGATGATCTGGTCCTGCTGTCTCCAACAGAAGAGGGTCTACAGCAGAACCTGGACCTCCTGCATCAGTTCTGTCAGACCTGGGCCCTGACCATTAACCCAACTAAAACCAAAGTACTAACGTTCCAGAAAAGACCCAGATGTCAGGGAAAGAGACACAATTTCACCCTTGGTACGACCAAAATTGATCATAGCACAAACTACACATACCTCGGGCTGAAATTCAGTGCAAACGGAAACCTCAACTTGGCCGTGAATGAACTGAAAGCGAAAGCAAGAAGGTTCTTCTACGCCATTAAAAAATCTATCCAATCTGAAATACCAATCAGAATCTGGCTCAACATATTCCAGTCAGTCATTGAACCTGTTGCACTATATGGCAGTGAAGTTTGGGGTCCTCTCCTAAATCAACAATTTGACAAATGGGACAGAAATCCAATTGAAGCCCTGCATACAGAGTTCTGTAAGAGTGTCCTGAGAGTACAGAGGAACACACCGAACAATGCATGCAGGGCAGAATTAGGCCAATACCCTCTATTAATCCACATTGAGAAACGAGCCATCAAATTTTGGAAACATCTAAAAATGAGTGACCCCAACTCTTATCATTTTAAAGCCCTTAAAAATCATGAAGTGAACGCTGAGAAGAGTCCCATCATCCAGCTGGTCCTGAGGCTCCACAGACAAACACAACTAACAATAATCAGCCTCAGGACACGGACACCCTCATCCACACAATCCGGCCCAAACACATGATCAACACACAACAAGAAGGAAGAGTCGACCAAACAGTGATACACCCATTTACACACACACACACACACACACTCTCTCACACATACACACACACACACACACACACACTCCAACAGACACACACACACATCCTGAAGAAAGACAGATCTATTGAATGTTTATGCTCACAGTAAATGACAGGTTAGAGGAGGGCTGGATTTGCACCGGGGGTAAATGTTCTGGTGTTTCTCACGGCTGTCTATAAAAATCAAGACATGTGATCTCAAAAAGGAACTGCTCATTTGATAAGACAACACACGCCTCTCTCCTCTTTTATCCACGTCTTATTCCTCTCACTGCTGCACTCCAGATGAACTCATGAATTACAGCTGAATTATACAGAAGAGATGGAGTCCACAGGCCTAGATAATGCGCCTTTGAGTGACTCCAGTCAGGTCTCCTTAGCAACCAAATTGGCCGGTTGCTAGGGAGGGTAGAGTCACATGGGGTAACCTCCTCGTGGTCGCTATAATGTGGTTCTCGCTCTCGGTGGGGTGTGTGGTGAGTGACTCCAGTCAGGTCTCCTTAGCAACCAAATTGGCCCGGTTGCTAGGGAGGGTAGATTCACATGGGGTAACCTCCTCATGGTCACTATAATGTGGTTCTCGCTCTCGGTGGGGCGTGTGGTGAGTTGTGCGTGGATGCCGCGAGAATAGCATGAAGCCTCCACACACGCTATATCTCCATGGTAACACGCTCAACAAGTCACGTGATAAGATGCGCGGATAAAAATATTTGATTAACGCATTGTATCACTTATACTTGACTCAACTATGCAAAATAAAGCTGTAGCTCGTTCCTTTGTGCATGTAAATGTACAGACCGTTGCAGTTTCAGGTGTCTTGTTGGTACTGCTGATATCACACAGGATTTCCCTCATACTGTGTGTCTGGATCTGAGCATTGAATATTAATGTCTTGACTACAGTTGACCTTTGACAGGTGTTCTCAGTTACCTGTCCATCAGCCGCTGCTCATTTACTACAGTATCTTTGAGGAAACAGTCTGCTTTACCCACTTAATGTGATTAGTTCATATGATAGTCAAACAAATGACCACGTAATGAAGCCAGATATAGTCAAACGACTATTTAATCAACGTATAGCTCAATTTATTAGTCTGAGGAAAAAATATCTCCATGAAGAACAGCATAATCTCACAACCAGAGATTATGCTCTTCTGATAATCTGATGGGATTTAAATGCAAGCAAATCCATTTTTCATGCAGGGAAGAGCTGCATGGATGGGTGCGGTGCATGAACTGTGTTTTCCCTGAGAGAGCTGATTGTTGGGTAGGGTTTCCATTCAATTGCATATTTTTCATCTTTTTTTTCCAGACAATGACGGCACACCCAGTGTTCACAGGCTTTTAGACAAGAGAACAGACATGCATTTGAGCGCCGCTGTCATTTTCTGCTGCTTTCAGACACTGGAGAACAAGTCCTCAACCACAGAGAGGCAAATTAGACATTTCGAGGTCACCAGCACTGGCAGTTTTTAACAATCAGAGCAGCGGGTGGTGTTTTAACGGCTTGTTCAGAGACGTGTTCAGTCGTAGGGGTAACCCGATTTCACATGACAGATGATTAAACATGTTTTATAAGGTCACTTGCCATTCACATGTGCTAGCAAAACAAACCCTTTCCGTTTAATATTTAGCAAGAACCAGAAATAAAGTATAAAGCACTGGTTCTTGGGTTAAAATGCCATTGCCAGATGAGTTACTGGATTGACTTGACCTTTTAAAAATCCCCTCCAAGAGTTCATTGGCGAACTTCAAAAGAGTGATTTCAATCCCATCCAAACGCATTAGATCTAAAAAAGCCTATTCAATCTCATTCTGTACCAATTAGGTGAATTCAATAGCATTTAGTCACATTAGATGCATAAAAGCCTATAGAATCGCAATTGGGTAAATAAGATTAAAAATAGCCTATTAAATTTCAATCAGTTGCATTAGATGCAAAAAAGCCTATTCAATTGCATTAGATGCAAAACACGCAATATACTCTGAATCAGTTGCATTAGATGCAAAAAAGCCTATTCAATTGCATCTGATCGCATTAGATGCAAAACACGCAATATACACTCAACCAGATGCATTAGATGCAAAAAAGCCTATAGAATCTCAATTGGGTACATAAGATTAAAAATAGCCTATTAAATTTCAATCAGTTGCATTAGATGCAAAAAAAGTGTACTAGACAACATCAGATCACATCCTCGCACACATCTGTACACACGCCTTACCTTCATCTGGATCGTTTCTGCAGAGGCCTCCAACAAAGCAACACTTGCCGCAAAGCGAAACCCTTTTACGGTTCTCTCGCGATGTTCCCATGGTTACCATTGAGCGCTGTTTGTCATTCTTGCGCTTCTTGTTTTGCATCTCCTCAGTGAGCGGCCCATCGCTTGAGCTGCTGCGTGCGGCGTTTCTGAGCGGCTCGGAGGCGTTCGAGGCTGGGCACCTTATCCAGCTGCTGCAGCTCCGTCAGCAGCTCCAGGTGATTGGACATGATGGGCTGCAGGTGGAACGGCCGAGAGGAATGATGATAATGATGATGGTGAAGTGGTGAATCTAGCAGGGACTACACCTCCCTGTCAAACCTCCACGCTTCATTCCTCCACCTACAGAAACAGACAGATTGAGCATCAAGGCTCATTCACACTCCACGGCGATATCAAGCAGCACTCCAGACATTCACCGACTTCAATGCAAATAAAAGTCATCCGATAATACAGCTTTCATTCAACCTTTTGACTTAAAACAAGACATCTGATCAATTTCTGTGTGATAAACACGTGTTTCTTTAACTTCTTGCAATTTCATGTCCTATGGGTTGATTTTTATTAAACATATGAGATCAACTTTTCCCATTTTGTTATATGAAAAGAAATTAAAAGCTTGTGTGCCTGAAGCTGTGAGTCTGTGTGAGGTTTCTTCATATGTGACATGATTATACAAAAAAAAACTATAAAATTTTAATCAGTTGCATCTGATCGCATTAGATGCAAAACACTAAATTTACTCTCAATCAGTTGCATTAGATGCAAAAAATCTTATTCAATTGCATATGATCGCATTAGATGCAAAACCCATAATATACTCTCAATCAGATGCATTAGATGCATAAAAGCCTATAGAATCTCAATTGGGTACATAAGATTAAAAATAGCCTATTAAATTTCAATCAGTTGCATTAGATGCAAAAAGCTTATTCAATTGCATATGATCGCATTAGATGCAAAACCCACAATATACTCTCAATCAGTTGCATTACATGCAAAAAGCGTATTCAATTGCATCTGATTGCATTAAATGCAAAACACTAAATTTACTCTCAATCAGTTGCATTAGATGCAAAAAATCTTATTCAATTGCATATGATCGCATTACATGCAAAACCCGCAATATACACTCAACCAGATGCATTAGATGCATAAAAGCCTATAGAATCTCAATTGGGTACATAAGATTAAAAATAGCCTATTAAATTTCAATCAGTTGCATCTGATCGCATTAGATGCAAAACACAAAATTTACTCTCAATCAGTTGCATTAGATGCAAAAATCGTATTCAATTGCATATGAACGCATTAGATGCAAAACCCGCAATATACACTCAACCAGATGCATTAGATGCATAAAAGCCTATAGAATCTCAATTGGGTACATAAGATTAAAAATAGCTTATTAAATTTCAATCAGTTGCATTAGATGCAAAAAAGCCTATTCAATTGCATATGATCGCATTAGATGCAAAACACGCAATTTACTCTCAATCAGTTGCATTAGATGCAAAAAAGCCTATTCAATTGCATCTGATCGCATTAGATGCAAAACACGCAATTTACTCTCAATCAGTTGCATTAGATGCAAAAAAGCTTATTCAATTGCATCTGATCACATTAGATGCAAAACACGCAATTTACTCTCAATCAGTTGCATTAGATGCAAAAAAGCTTATTCAATTGCATCTGATCGCATTAGATGCAAAACACGCAATTTACTCTCAATCAGTTGCATTAGATGCAAAAAAGCCTATTCAATTGCATCTGATCGCATTAATGCAAAACACGCAATTTACTCTCAATCAGTTGCATTAGATGCAAAAAAGCTTATTCAATTGCATCTGATCGCATTAGATGCAAAACACACAATTTACTCTCAATCAGTTGCATTAGATGCAAAAAAGCTTATTCAATTGCATCTGATCGCATTAGATGCAAAACACACAATTTACTCTCAATCAGTCGCATTAGATGCAAAAAAAGCTTATTCAATTGCATCTGAGATCAACTTTTCCCATTTTATATGAAAAGAAATTAAAAGCTTGTGTGCCTGAATCTGTGAATCTGTGTGAGGTTTCTTCATATGTGACATGATTATACAAAAAAAAACTATAAAATTTTAATCAGTTGCATCTGATCGCATTAGATGCAAAACACTAAATTTACTCTCAATCAGTTGCATTAGATGCAAAAATCTTATTCAATTGCATATGATCGCATTAGATGCAAAACCCAGCAATATACTCTCAATCAGTTGCATTAGATGCAAAAAGCTTATTCAATTGCATATGATCGCATTAGATGCAAAACCCATAATATACTCTCAATCAGTTGCATTACATGCAAAAAGCGTATTCAATTGCATCTGATCGCATTAAATGCAAAACACTAAATTTACTCTCAATCAGTTGCATTAGATGCAAAAAATCTTATTCAATTGCATATGATCGCATTACATGCAAAACCCGCAATATACACTCAACCAGATGCATTAGATGCATAAAAGCCTATAGAATCTCAATTGGGTACATAAGATTAAAAATAGCCTATTAAATTTCAATCAGTTGCATCTGATCGCATTAGATGCAAAACACAAAATTTACTCTCAATCAGTTGCATTAGATGCAAAAAATCGTATTCAATTGCATATGAACGCATTAGATGCAAAACCCGCAATATACACTCAACCAGATTCATTAGATGCATAAAAGCCTATAGAATCTCAATTGGGTACATAAGATTAAAAATAGCTTATTAAATTTCAATCAGTTGCATTAGATGCAAAAAAGCCTATTCAATTGCATATGATCGCATTAGATGCAAAACACGCAATTTACTCTCAATCAGTTGCATTAGATGCAAAAAAGCCTATTCAATTGCATCTGATCGCATTAGATGCAAAACACGCAATTTACTCTCAATCAGTTGCATTAGATGCAAAAAAGCTTATTCAATTGCATCTGATCACATTAGATGCAAAACACGCAATTTACTCTCAATCAGTCGCATTAGATGCAAAAAAGCTTATTCAATTGCATCTGATCGCATTAATGCAAAACACGCAATTTACTCTCAATCAGTTGCATTAGATGCAAAAAAGCCTATTCAATTGCATCTGATCGCATTAATGCAAAACACGCAATTTACTCTCAATCAGTTGCATTAGATGCAAAAAAGCCTATTCAATTGCATCTGATCGCATTAATGCAAAACACACAATTTACTCTCAATCAGTTGCATTAGATGCAAAAAAGCCTATTCAATTGCATCTGATCGCATTAATGCAAAACACGCAATTTACTCTCAATCAGTTGCATTAGATGCAAAAAAGCTTATTCAATTGCATCTGATCGCATTAGATGCAAAACACACAATTTACTCTCAATCAGTTGCATTAGATGCAAAAAAGCTTATTCAATTGCATCTGATCGCATTAGATGCAAAACACACAATTTACTCTCAATCAGTCGCATTAGATGCAAAAAAGCTTATTCAATTGCATCTGAGATCAACTTTTCCCATTTTATATGAAAAGAAATTAAAAGCTTGTGTGCCTGAAGCTGTGAATCTGTGTGAGGTTTCTTCATATGTGACATGATTATACAAAAAAAAACTATAAAATTTTAATCAGTTGCATCTGATCGCATTAGATGCAAAAACACTAAATTTACTCTCAATCAGTTGCATTAGATGCAAAAATCTTATTCAATTGCATATGATCGCATTAGATGCAAAACCCATAATATACTCTCAATCAGATGCATTAGATGCATAAAAGCCTATAGAATCTCAATTGGGTACATAAGATTAAAAATAGCCTATTAAATTTCAATCAGTTGCATTAGATGCAAAAAGCTTATTCAATTGCATATGATCGCATTAGATGCAAAACCCGTAATATACTCTCAATCAGTTGCATTACATGCAAAAAGCGTATTCAATTGCATCTGATCGCATTAAATGCAAAACACTAAATTTACTCTCAATCAGTTGCATTAGATGCAAAAATCTTATTCAATTGCATATGATCGCATTACATGCAAAACCCGCAATATACACTCAACCAGATGCATTAGATGCATAAAAGCCTATAGAATCTCAATTGGGTACATAAGATTAAAAATAGCCTATTAAATTTCAATCAGTTGCATCTGATCGCATTAGATGCAAAACACAAAATTACTCTCAATCAGTTGCATTAGATGCAAAAATCGTATTCAATTGCATATGAACGCATTAGATGCAAAACCCGCAATATATACTCAACCAGATGCATTAGATGCATAAAAGCCTATAGAATCTCAATTGGGTACATAAGATTAAAAATAGCTTATTAAATTTCAATCAGTTGCATTAGATGCAAAAAGCCTATTCAATTGCATATGATCGCATTAGATGCAAAACACGTAATTTACTCTCAATCAGTTGCATTAGATGCAAAAAGCCTATTCAATTGCATCTGATCGCATTAGATGCAAAACACGCAATTTACTCTCAATCAGTTGCATTAGATGCAAAAAAGCTTATTCAATTGCATCTGATCGCATTAGATGCAAAACACGCAATTTACTCTCAATCAGTTGCATTAGATGCAAAAAAGCTTATTCAATTGCATCTGATCGCATTAGATGCAAAACACACAATTTACTCTCAATCAGTTGCATTAGATGCAAAAAAGCCTATTCAATTGCATCTGATCGCATTAATGCAAAACACGCAATTTACTCTCAATCAGTTGCATTAGATGCAAAAAAGCTTATTCAATTGCATCTGATCGCATTAGATGCAAAACACACAATTTACTCTCAATCAGTCGCATTAGATGCAAAAAAAGCTTATTCAATTGCATCTGAGATCAACTTTTCCCATTTTATATGAAAAGAAATTAAAAGCTTGTGTGCCTGAAGCTGTGAATCTGTGTGAGGTTTCTTCATATGTGACATGATTATACTCAATTTCTAAACATTAATAAGACCACAAAACACTCTCAGAGTATCTGCATACAATCTGCATGATGAAAAAACAGCCACAACCCGCCTATTGTGTACCAGACTGAATATTCATTTCTGCTGTAATATCACATTTAAATGAATCCAGAGATACAGATCTGTGTTGAGCACATCTGTGGATGACTTCTATATGAGAGCGATTCACTCGTATATAAAACTGAGGTCTGCACACCACATGTGTAGAATAAACACGTGTTGCATGTTTTTATTGGCATAATTAGATTCATTCATGCCAGTCTCAACTGGTAACAAGTAACAATTCAAAACAGAACCAGAATCATTTATCATACAAAAATAAAAGATCTTAAAACCAAAATGTTACATTTGTTTAGTTTGAAGGCACGACACACAAACTGTATCATCTGTCTAATTCGGCAAGCTTCTACAAGTGTCGGCAATTTACACCACAACACAAGTTTGAGAGGACACAGCAGCTCCTCCTTTAAAAAGTTGACATGTCTATTTGTTTTGCTATTCTATGCGTGACTGTAGTGTTGTCAAAAATACCGTACTCGGTACCAAGTCGGTACTCAAACAAAAGATTATTTTTGATTATATTTACGATACCAGAATTTCTGGAGGTACCGGGGTAAAGAGTACCGGGTCTACCCGTTACACACGCAGAGTCGCTCACAATAAGCAAAAGATGACGACAAGCTGCTGCTGCTGCGGAGCCTCAACTGAATCATGTCGAAATGAAAAGTCGAAAAAGCAGGTTTGGAAGTTAGGAAACATCACAGATCAGCAAAAACCTGTTTGTAAACGCTTTCACAATTTTCTGACGAAAGGAGGAAACACATCAAACTTAATAAAGATAGACACGAGTACAAGCGGCTGAAATGGGCTTCCTCAGAAGGGTGGCGGGCTTCTCCCTTAGAGATAGGGTGAGGAGCTCAGTCATCCGTGAGGATCTCGGTGTAGAGCCGCTGCTCCTTTGCGTCGAAACCAGTTGAGGTGGTTTGGGCATCTGGTAAGGATGCCCCCTGGGTGCCTCCCTAGGGAGGTGTTTCAGGCACGTCCAGCTGGGAGGAGGCCTTGGGGAAGACCCAGGATTAGGTGGAGAGATTACATCTCCACACTGGCCTGGGAACGCCTCGGGGTCCCCCAGTCAGAGCTGGTTAATGTGGCTCGGGATAGGGACGTTTGGGGCCCCCTGCTGGAGCAGCTGCCCCCGCGACCCGACTTCGGATAAGCGGTTGAAGATGGATGGATGGACCCAAATGTATTCAAGCAACTAAAGCAGGCGAGTTTTAAAGTATATTATCATTTGCATTAGCGCTGAAAATACAAAATTGACGAGAAAAATGTCCGTTGTTGAATAGTCGTTTGATCTCATTTAACATGAAATCACATTAAACTGTAACGGTGACACGTGAGCGCAGCAGTTCATAATTACACCGATCACAGATGCTCTCCAAACTTTCAGTTTATTTGATGTAGATCCCAAAGTATCAGAGAATTATTAAAGTACATTCAGAAGCATGTCCGTTGTGGAATAAGCGGAGGCGAGCTCTTTAAAGGAAACATCCGGCTAACATCTTAAATGCAGTCAAACGTAATGTGTTATAGCTTTATTAAAGTTGAAATAATACAGACGCAGATCATGTTAATAACTATAAACTCAGAACCGGTCATGTCTCTGTGTGAGACTCTTCTATGAGTCGTGTGAATGTCCTGATCTCAGGGGGACAGATTGAAACCGGCTGATGCACACTCTGTCACGGGACGCTCATCCCTCGAGCGCACACGCTTAATGCAGCTGGATTATAACATGATGACTCGAGACTTATTTAATCATAATATCTAATATATATATATATATATATATATATATATATATATATATATATATATATATATATATATATATATATATATATACACACACACACGTGTCACTGTGCATTTCTTATCATGAAGAAAAGTGGCAATATGCAGCTTTATTAATAAGAGCACTTCTTTGCACATTAGTTTGTAAATTGTTCTTTATTAATATTGTACGCTGGTTTATTTAGGTTTTGTTTTTTAGTACTTCGTAAAAACTTAAATTAAAAGTTTCAAAAATTGAAGCAAATCTTATAGAAGTGTTCACAAATACTTTAAGCACATTGTTCAGTTTTGTTATAATTATAAAATAATATATTGAAATTAAAGTGTTGCTCAATGGCATATTTCTGTTCTTAGTTCTGCTGCTGCTGTTTTAACTTTGTTAATGTAAGAGTGTTCAGTAACATGTTTTTGTGTTTTACTTTGGTACCGAAAATGGTATCGAGTACCGTGAAATTTCACTGGTGTTGGTACCGACTACTGAAATGTTGCTACCGTGACAACACTACATGACTGTATAGTTATTTGCATGTTATTAATCGTCTACAGCATTGTTTGTTCCCTGCTGAGATCAGACCTGTCACCTATTTTGGGTCACAACCTCCTATTTTATTCAAACCCACGAGCAGAGGCCCGGTATAGCCCAGCGCTCGCTGCAGCACCTCTGCGATTACACGAGTCATTTATCCGTAAGTGCAGCGTGCGCCGCAGACGAGATGTTCAGAGGAAGGAGGGTTTAACACATGACAACGCCAGATTCTTCTCTACTACAAATCCTTTTTCCATTTGTGAAATTGGCAAAACTGACACACATCTGTCACATCCTGTCAGCACCGGACACCATCAGCACACGCAAACACGCCTCACCACTTCCTGTGCTCACCGACATCTCAGACACGACGATTATCCTCCTGAGGAGAACATGACACAGAAGAGAGATCAGGAGACGCTCGTGAGCCTGTTTTCCATTTCTAGCCCCAAATGACACAACCCCTCACTTATGTTAATACCTGTAACGTAATCATGACACTCAGGACAACTACCTTAATTAGTGGCATGTAAAGATAATGAGGTGTGCATCATCAATGATGAGAAACATGAGAAGGCTTATATAACGTACATTATAGTGAATTATAATAAACATTATTCCTCATTAAAACTCATCTGTTAAAATATACATACTATATACAGCCTACACAAAACTCTTCTGGTGAATATATAGGCTTTAAAAAGCTTGATTTGGAAAATTTTTAAATATATATAGTCAAGTCTCTGTCATTTCACAATAAGAGTCCCTACTGTGTTTCGGGCATGTTTATAGTTAGAAGTCCCGAGTTATACACCAAATCTTTACTATCACACCTCGAGTCGTGAGTTTGAACCCAGGGTGTGCTGAGTGACTCCAGTCAGGTCTCCTTAGCAACCAAATTGGCCCGGTTGCTAGGGAGGGTAGAGTCACATGGGGTAACCTCCTCATGGTCACTATAATGTGGTTCTCGCTCTCGGTGGGGCGTGTGGTGAGTGACTCCAGTCAGGTCTCCATAGCAACCAAATTGGCCCGGTTGCTAGGGAGGGTAGAGTCACATGGGGTAACCTCCTCGTGGTCACTATAATGTGGTTCTCGCTCTCGGTGGGGTGTGTGGTGAGTGACTCCAGTCAGGTCTCCATAGCAACCAAATTGGCCCGGTTGCTAGGGAGGGTAGAGTCACATGGGGTAACCTCCTCGTGGTCATTATAATGTGGTTCTCGCCTCGGTGGGGCGTGTGGTGAGTTGTGTGTGGATGCCAGTAGAATAGAGTGAAGCCTATTCAAGCAGAGAGAGTGAGAGAGAGAGTGTGAGCAAGCGAAAGAGAGAGAGAGAGAGAGAGAGCGCGAGCGAGCCAGAGAGAGAGAGAGACAGAGAGAGAGAGAGACTGTCTGTAGGGGATTGGAAGTGTTTATTCAGACTGTTTCTGGGTCAGTGTCTCCCCAGCTAGCAAAGCGAATCAGGACAGCTATAAAAAAGACGAGCATGAAATGAATGAATAAATGCACGACACTGCAGAGGAACAGATAGAGTGTGTTGGGGCAGATCATCACATCAGGTTAGAGGAGACAGGTGGAGGGATCCATGATTAAGACCACAAACACACCTGACAGGTAACGGTCAACACAGATAACAAGTCATTCTGCTCCAATCATCTGATGTCTAATATCCTTTATATGTGAGAGTAAAACTCTCAAATGAGTATGAATCGTTAGCGTCCATTTTCAAGAGTAATCAAGGTAATTTCTGTTTTACTGCTGTATTGAGAGGCTAAAGAAACTAATGAAAATATCGGTTATAGGAAAAAATCCACAATGATAGTTTTTCCGTTGCGTCCGGTGCTGGAGCGGCTGGGAAGGGTCCGCTGTCGTTATACAGTATGAGTGCGCCCTCTAGTGGCCAAATAAAAATCACTTCACTGATGCCTTGTGGTATTTGTTTTGACACGTGAGACTACTTGGAGCGGACACTTCAGGTTCAGATTTAAAACATCAACAATGAAAAGGTATTTATACAATACACTATAGTATACGTCAGATCACTATAAAGTAATTCATTTGTTGACTAGATGCTGCATTAGTAGAGAACAGCAGTATGAAGCTGAGAGGATGCTAACATTAAAGCTAACCTCAAGTGCTCAGAACAATGTGACAAAAATACACGCAGATCCTACTTAAATGTCACGATGGTTAACATCTATTAGCATTCGTTTACATCCAGCTGGTCACGTTTATGCATTCGTTAGCCTCGCATATTTAAAGCTAGTGACGCGAGAAAGCAAATGAATATCTTCATGCAGCCGAGAGGAAGACTCTCTCACCTTTGTGTTCACTTGATTTCGATCCATCTTTAACTCACAAAAAACAAACTCTTTCTTTTTTATAGAGCTGCGTATCACCGATTCTCTTCAGCATAAGATCCACACGTGACACTCATATTATAAATCATGATGTTGCGAGCAATCACTATAAACTAAATCTATCTGCAGTGAGCATTCGCCAGTGATAAGCGTCTCAGAGTCAGTGATGAGCGCCAGTGATAAGCGTCTCAGAGTCAGTGATGAGCGCCAGTGATGAGAGTCTCCGCGGCAGTGACGAGCGTCTCCACGCTGGTGACGAACACCAATGACGAGTGTCTTCGCGCCAGTGACGAGCGTCTCCGCGTGGGACAGTGACGAGCGTCTCCGCGTGGGACAGTGACGAGCGTCTCCGCGCCAGTGAAGAGCGTCTTTGCGTGGGACAGTGACGAGCTTCTCCGCGCCAGTGAAGAGCGTCTTTGCGTGGGACAGTGACGAGCGTCTCCGCGCCAGTGAAGAGCGTCTTTGCGTGGGACAGTGACGAGCGTCTCCGCGCCAGTGAAGAGCGTCTTTGCGTGGGACAGTGACGAGCGTCTCCGCGCCAGTGAAGAGCGTCTCCGTGTGGGACAGTGACGAGCGTCTCCGCGCCAGTGAAGAGCGTCTTTGCGTGGGACAGTGACGAGCGTCTCCGCGCCAGTGAAGAGCGTCTTTGCGTGGGACAGTGACGAGCGTCTCCGCGTCAGTGAAGAGCGTCTCCTTGTGGGACAGTGACGAGCGTCTCCGCGTCAGTGAAGAGCGTCTCCGTGTGGGACAGTGACGAGCGTCTCCGCGTGGGACAGTGACGAGCGTCTCCGCGCCAGTGAAGAGCGTCTTTGCGTGGGACAGTGACGAGCGTCTCCGCGTCAGTGAAGAGCGTCTCCGTGTGGGACAGTGACGAGCGTCTCCGCGTGGGACAGTGACGAGCGTCTCCGCGCCAGTGAAGAGTGTCTCTGCGTGGGACATTGACGAGCGTCTCCGCATCAGTGACGAGCGTCTCCGCGTGGGACAGTGATGAGCGTCTCCGCGCCAGTGAAGAGTGTCTCTGCGTGGGACATTGACGAGCGTCTCCGCATCAGTGACGAGCGTCTCCGCGTGGGACAGTGACGAGCGTCTCCGTGTGGGACAGTGATGAGCGTCTCCGCGTGGGTCAGCGATGAGGCGTCTCCGCGTGGGACAGCGATGAGGCGTCTCCGCGTGGGACAGCGATGAGGCGTCTCCGCGTGGGACAGTGATGAGGCGTCTCCGCGTGGGACAGTGCATTAGCCGGGAGAAGTTTGAAACTCTCTTGTTTTTCATTTAAGTTTTGTTGTAGTCTGCAAACATTATTCTAAATATCTGGCAATTAAATATTTCATAAATAATTAAACAGTACAATTCTTTAAAAAGCACTTTTGAACATGCATAAGTGTTGTTTATTTGTCTCTTATGTCTGTAAATTCCACTTGTAAAATGCAATAAAAAAAATAACAAATAAATAAAATAATAGGGGCAGTAAGAAATTGGACGGCTGGTAAATGTTTTCATCTATCAGCCACCGCGGCTTGAGGGCTAAACCGTTAATATCGGACCCTGGGTGCATCCCAAAAAGTGATTCTGAATGTATTTTCTGAACCAGTCTGAAACAGTGAACCATACAAACCAAAAATCGTTTCATCTCTACAGGCACAACAAAACAGCTTCCCTTTATCAACCAAATGAGTTTACAACGGATCCAGCAGAAAAGGTGGCGTTCCTCCGGTACAGGAAAGAGGCGTGTGTTTGATTTGTCTATTTCAGGCCGCTGTGACGGCTGCTAACCGCATCTGTGCGGTGACATCACTACACCCGTTCATTTTGGGGAAAAGATTGTGCGTTTATTTTTGAAAGATGTGGACAGGCCCTCCACTGCTATACTGTTGTTTCTATTGTGACTCCGCCGTCTGGATACAAACTTCTCACCCAATTCCACAATCTTCCTATTTTCATAAGTGATTGTGTTTCTCCCCCTCAAAACCCTTTTCACATGATGAATACAGAAGTCACAAATGTATGCAGTTGCACATTTATATTCCTTAATGTACAGAACACCAACAATTATTCTGCCCCAGCAGCCCTCATAGTCAAACAAGGACAGGGTCAACTAGAGTGGCATGAATTTAATCCGAGACTGCTTGTCTCCTTGCCCTTCCTCTTCCTTGTTGTCCTCCACTAGGGCTGAAACGATTAGTCGACAAAAAAAAAATGTCGACAAATATCTTTGTTGTCGAGTAGTCGTTTGATCTCACGTGACCTAATGTAAGGGCCTGCAATATCGTGATTTGACCGCTACGACGCTGTAGCGCTAGAATGTAATGCAGCCCTTAAAATACTATTGCGGTAGAAGAAAACAGCGCGAAATATGCATAGACAGTAAATATGACGGAGTGCAAAAGAATCCGAGTTAGCAAGGTTTGGGAAAGTTTCACAAAACTTACACCCAAAAATGCGGTTGTGTGCAATATATGCAAGGCAGAACTTGCCTTTCACGGGAGCACAACCTGCATGTTGGAGCATTTAAAGAGGAAACACCCCGGCACAAGAGAAGCTGGTGAGAGGTGAGTGTTCTCCAGCTGGAGCTAACTAACGTTAACTAACTTAATTGTACATCTCTTTATTAGAGAATGCAACACTACTAGTAATAATATCAACAATAATAATATAATTACAGTAATGTGATGATTTATTTAGCATAGAATAAAGCTTGATCGAGCTTAGGAGTCAGGGCTGTTTTTATTATTGTAACACTATTAACTGTCACCGGTAGGTATTATAGTCTTATCACTTGCCTGTATTTTGTTCTATATTCATGAAGACTTAGAAAAGGAGATGTTAGACTTAGGAAGAATATCATGTCAGTTACTTTTTCATACTGTTAATTAAATGGTGAATGAAAATGTCTGTCAGCTCAAATGTCATGTAAAAAAATAAAACTATTCTATAATCTATACTTATAATAATTGTTTGCAGATTCATATTTTACCATTCTTTGTGAATTGTGTCCTGAACTAAATGTCCCTTTTTACATTCAAACATTTTTTTATGTTTCTTTGTTTTTCTATTGAAAGAGAACAGAATATTTTAAAAAATGCTTAGAAAGCATTTGTGTGTGGTTTGAGTTGGACAGAAATCTGAAAAATGTAAGAGAATGACCTGTTTAGTTGGCTCAAAGTTCATTAAAACAAACATTTCAAAAGCTGAAGTGATTTTCTTTTTTAATATTATAGTTAGAATATGTATAACTCAGTTTTTTAAGTAATTGAAGAAGCTGAATAATCGTTCCGAACTTACTGATTAGTCGGCGGAATAATCGGTGATTAGTCGATTAATCGCTCTAATAATCGTTAGATTAATCGATTATCAAAATAATCGTTTGTTGCAGCCCTATCCTCCACCACCAACTCTTCCTCATCCTCCTCTCCCTAATCCTCTTCCTCTCCCAACTCATCCACCACCTCCTACTCCTCCTCTCCCCATCCCCCTAATCCTCCTCCTCCTCCTCTCCCTATACCACTACCTCCTCGTCATCCCCTTACTCCTCCGCCTCTTACTCCTCCACCACTACCTCCTCGTCATCCCCTTACTCCTCCGCCTCTTACTCCTCCACCACTACCTCCTCTCCACCACTACCTCCTCTCCCAACTACTCCTCCTCCTCCTCTCCCTACACCACCACCACCTCCTCCTCCTCTCCCTACACCACCACCTCCTCCTCCTCCTCCTCCTCTCCCTACACCACCACCTCCTCCACATCCCCCTCCTCCTCCTCTCCCTACACCACCACCTCCACATCCCCCTACTCCTCCTCCACTCCCTATATTTCCTCCACCACCTCCTCCTCCTCCTCCTCCTCCTCCTCTCCCTACACCACCACCTCCTCCACATCCCCCTACTCCTCCTCCTCCCCCTACACCACCACCTCCTCCACATCCCCCTACTCCTCCTCCTCCTCCTCCTCCTCCTCTCCCTACACCACCACCTCCTCCTCCTCCTCCTCCTCCTCTCCCTACACCACCACCACCTCCTCCTCCTCCTCCTCCTCTCCCTACACCACCACCTCCTCCTCCTCCTCCTCCTCCTCCTCCTCTCCCTACACCACCACCTCCTCCACATCCCCCTCCTCCTCCTCCTCCTCCTCCTCCTCCTCCTCTCCCTACACCACCACCTCCACATCCCCCTACTCCTCCTTCACTCCCTATATTTCCTCCACCACCTCCTCCTCCTCCTCTCCCTACACCACCACCTCCTCCACATCCCCCTACTCCTCCTCCTCCTCCTCCTCTCCCTACACCACCACCTCCACATCCCCCTACTCCTCCTCCACTCCCTATATTTCCTCCACCACCTCCTCCTCCTCCTCCTCTCCCTACACCACCACCTCCACATCCCCCTACTCCTCCTTCACTCCCTATATTTCCTCCACCACCTCCTCCTCCTCCTCTCCCTACACCACCACCTCCTCCACATCCCCCTCCTCCTCCTCCTCCTCCTCCTCCTCCTCTCCCTACACCACCACCTCCACATCCCCCTACTCCTCCTCCACTCCCTATATTTCCTCCACCACCTCCTCCTCCTCCTCCTCTCCCTACACCACCACCTCCTCCACATCCCCCTACTCCTCCTCCTCCTCCTCCTCTTCCTCTCCCTACACCACCACCTCCACATCCCCCTACTCCTCCTCCACTCCCTATATTTCCTCCACCACCTCCTCCTCCTCCTCCTCCTCTCCCTACACCACCACCTCCTTCACATCCCCCTACTCCTCCTCCTCCTCCTCCTCTCCCTACACCACCACCTCCACATCCCCCTACTCCTCCTTCACTCCCTATATTTCCTCCACCACCTCCTCCTCTTCCTCCTCTCCCTACACCACCACCTCCTCCACATCCCCCTACTCCTACCTCCTCCTCCTCCTCCCCTCCCTAAACATCCACTATCTCGATCTTACTCTTACACCACCACCTCCTCTCCATACTACTCTTCCTCTCCCTACTCCTCCACCTTCTCCTCTTACTGATTTATGCGAAATCACATCCAGGACAAGACCCTTCCTCTTTGAACATGCCACACAACAGCTCGTTCAGTCACTTGTCATCTCTAGACTGGACTACTGTAACTCTCTGATTGCAGAACTCCCTGCATGTGCTATTACACCTTTGCAATGACCCAGAATGCAACAGTACGAACCTAAGAGAGCACATGTTACACCCCTCCTCGTCTCTCTCCACTGGCTGCCGGTTGATGCACGTATTAAATTCAAGGCTCTGATGCTGCACACAGAACAGTCACTGGATCTGCTCCAGCATACCTACAATAATTTCTGCAGATCTACACTCCCGCCAGAAGCCCGCGGTCGGCTAATGAACGTCACCTTGTTGAACCAACACAAAGAGGCACCAAAACACTTTCCCGAACTTTCAGTTTCATCTTCCCAACTCCATCCGTGAAGCCGACTCACTCTCTATTGTCAAATAATGGCTAAAACACATCTATTCCATGAGCACTCAACCGGTCAACTAAAATAAATAAATAAAAACATTTCTTGTTGCACTTTAATCTGCCTTGAATACTATTCTGATGCTAGTGGAGCTAGCGGCACTCTTCGTACCACCGTCTGCTTAAGACGATTCGCTCAGCATGTATTATTCCTTTTTGGATAAAAGCGTCTGCCAAATTAATACCGTAATTTCCGGACTATTGAGTGCACCTGAATATAAGCCGCACCCACTGATTTTAAAAAAAAATATTATTTTGAACATAAATAAGCCGTACCTGTCTATAAGCCGCAGGTGCCTATCGGTACATTGAAACAAATTAACTTTACTCAGGCTTTAACGAAACACGGCTTGTAACAAAAATAAATAGGCTTTAACGAAACACGGTGTGGCAGCGGGGGCGTGGTCAAGCGCCCGTCCGGGAGAGAAAAGCTGTAAGGGCGCTTACACCTGCGCTAAATTATGTCTAACACCGGTGTCTAATTTCAAGTGCCCTGCTTCACGTGTCCTTCTTGGGAAAACTGTCACACGGGCACCAGTGTGACAGTTTTCAGCAGGGCACTTGACGTTCCAGGTAAGGCTTTTAATGGCCACAGCAATGTTTACAATCAATTTTATAAAGTTTCTCAATTCTTCTATGCGCCAACACTAGACTGACGTCACTCTCTCAGCTCTGTGGCTGCTGCCTTTTTATGCCGCCCTCCCCATGCTTACTGAAATTAGACACCGGTGTTAGACATAATTTAGCGCAGGTGTAAGCGCCCTTACCGCTTTTCTCTCCCGGACGGGCGCTTGACCACGCCCCCGCTGCCACACACGGCTTGTAACAAAAAATAAAA
>NC_068288.1:47101262-47108762 GCF_025860055.1 Xyrauchen texanus
CACTATTATCCGCGGCATCCATGCACAACTCACCACACGAGAGCGAGAACCACATTATAGCGACCACGAGGAGGTTACCCCATGTGACTCTACCCTCCCTAGCAACCGGGCCAATTTGGTTGCTAAGGAGACCTGTACGGAAGTAATCATATATTTCTGTCACACTTTTTTTCCATTTAAATTGAGCTTTTATTTTGGCGGAGCTCGGCCTGTCACGATTATTATACAATCATCTGATCGCGGCTATTTGAGACAATCGTGATTATTGTGCACTTCAAATTCCAATCACATTTTAATGACCAGATAAGGGGATTTAAAGCTAATATATATGCTAAATGTCATCAACGGCGCATTTGTGTGTCATTCAGTTGATCTCCGAGTGTCACTGAGCTGCACCGTGGATGTCAACCTACAGTTCCTGTCTGGAAGAGCGTGAACCGCTTGTCACATGTGCTGTGATGGTCGCGGCAAACTCCCGCCCACCACATACATACTTGAAGCGCTCCGGCTTCACTTTAAACAATTGTGTAAACGAATGTTTCTGGTCATTGTGAGTTCATGTATGCAGTGTTAATGACACAGCGGAGGTAACGCGCTCAACGAGTCACGTGATAAGATGCGCGTATTGACGGTCTCAGACGTGGAGGCAACTGGGATTCGTCGTCCACCACCCGGATTGAGACGAGTCACTACACCACCACGAGGACCTACTAAGTACTGGGAACTGAGCATGCGATGCTCATGATGGTGTTTTCCGTCTATTAGCCAAAGAGCTGGACAAGAAATTAGCCGCTAACACCGGTGCCACACATACAGATGCATTCACATGTGAAGCGTGCAGCACATGCACACTATATATACTTATCTCATTAATCCGCGAGCCGTTTAATATTCACACTACAACCATTTGTGCACTGAATGTTTCCGGAAAGACTTTCGTATATCGGAGCATTTTTACATGCCCGAGTACAAGTACATGAGCTCAGCTCAGTATTTCAATACCAGTCTCAGTATTGCAACATCCCTACAAAAATCAGTGAGTAGCAGCAGTGCATCTTTAAACCTAAACTAGACACACACACACACACACACACACACACACACACACACACACACACACACACACACAGTCTTAATCTGATCCACTCACAGTTAAGCTTTAAGCCTCAATGTAAACAGGTCTGGCCACAGATTACAGACACACTCGGGTCACTTTTAAACTGAACATCGCCACAGGCAAAGATACTTATGGACTTTACCAAACCTCAGACACACACACTGCTCATAAAACAGCTTTTGATGTCCATCACCATGTGTAGAGCATATTACTGATAAATTAAAGTCTTCCCGGAGACTCCAGCTGCTAATATTACTTGAGTAACTCATTTCTGCTTATGGAATTATTCAACAACACAAACCCATCCACAAACACAAAATAAAAGACCAAAACACACACACACACACACACACACACACACACACACACATATATATATATATATACAGTGGGTACGGAAAGTATTCAGACCCCCTTAAATTTTTCACTCTTTGTTATATTGCAGCCATTTGCTAAAATCATTTAAGTTCATTTTTTTTCCTCATTATTGTACACACAGCACCCCATATTGACAGAAAAACACAGAATTGTTGACATTTTTGCACATTTATTAAAAAAGAAAAACTGAAATATCACATGGTCCTAAGTATTCAGACCCTTTGTTCAGTATTTAGTAGAAGCACCCTTTTGATCTAATACAGCCATGAGTCTTTTTGGGAAAGATGCAACAAGTTTTTCACATCTGGATTTGGGTATCCTCTGCCATTCCTCCTTGCAGATCCTCTCCAGTTCTGTCAGGTTGGATGGTAAACGTTGGTGGACAGCCATTTTCAGGTCTCTCCAGAGATGCTCAATTGGGTTTAAGTCAGGGCTTTGGCTGGGCCATTCAAGAACAGTCACGGAGTTGTTGTGAAGCCACTCCTTCGTTATTTTAGCGGTGTGCTTAGGGTCATTGTCTTGTTGGAAGGTGAACCTTCAGCCCGGTCTGAGGTCCAGAGCACTCTGGAGAAGATTTTCTTCCAGGATATCCCTGTACTTGGCCGCATTCATCTTTCCCTCGATTGCAACCAGTCGTCCTGTCCCTGCAGCTGAAAAACACCCCCACAGCATGATGCTGCCACCACCATGCTTCACTGTTGAGACTGTATTGGACAGGTGATGAGCAGTGCCTGCTTTCTCCACACATACCGCTTAGAATTAAGGCCAAAAAGTTCTATCTTGGTCTCATCAGACCAGAGAATCTTATTTATCACCATCTTGGAGTCCTTCAGGTGTTTTTTAGCAAACTCCATGCGGGCTTTCATGTGTCTTGCACTGAGGAGAGGCTTCCGTCGGGCCACTCTGCCATAAAGCCCCGACTGGTGGATGCTGCAGTGATGGTTGACTTACTACAACTTTCTCCCATCTCCCGACTGCATCTCTGGAGCTCAGCCACAGTGATCTTTGGGTTCTTCTTTACCTCTCTCACCAAGGCTCTTCTCCCCCGATAGCTCAGTTTGGCCGGACGGCCAGCTCTAGGAAGGGTTCTGGTCATCCCAAACATCTTCCATTTAAGGATTATGGAGGCCACTGTGCTCTTATGAACCTTAAGGGCAGCAGACATTTTTTTGTAACCTTGGCCAGATCTGTGCCTTGCCACAATTCTGTCTCTGAGCTCTTCAGGCAGTTCCTTTGACCTCATGATTCTCATTTGCTCTGACATGCACTGTGAGCTGTGAGGTCTTATATAGACAGGTGTGTGGCTTTCCTAATCAAGTCCAATCAGTATAATCAAACACAGCTGGACTCAATTGAAGGTGTAGAACCATCTCAAGGATGATCAGAAGAAATGGACGGCACCTGAGTTAAATATATGAGTGTCACAGCAAAGGGTCTGAATACTTAGGACCATGTGATATTTCAGTTTTTCTTTTTTAATAAATGTGCAAAAATGTCAACAATTCTGTGTTTTTCTGTCAATATGGGGTGCTGTGTGTACAATAATGAGGAAAAAAAATGAACTTAAATGATTTTAGCAAATGGCTGCAATATAACAGAGTGAAAAATTTAAGGGGGTCTGAATACTTTCCATACCCACTGTACCCGCACGCATATATATACACACGCACACATATACACGCACGCTCACACACACACACACCCATATATATATATACACACAGACCCACACAAGCACACACTCCAACACACTCACACACTCAACACACACACACACACATACACATACACGCACACTCACACACACACACACACCCACATATATATACACACACACATACACGCACACTCACACACTCAACACACACACACCCACATATATATACACACACACACACACATACACGCACGCTCACACACACATATATACACACACACACGCACGCATATATATACACACACACACACACGCACTCACACACACACACATATATATATATACACACACACACCCACACAAGCACACACTCCAACACACTCACACACTCAACACACACACACACACATACACATACACGCACACTCACACACACACACACACCCACATATATATACACACACACATACACGCACACTCACACACTCAACACACACACACCCACATATATATACACACACACACACACACACATACACGCACACTCACACACACACACACACACACATATATACACACGCACACATATACACGCACGCTCACACACACACGCTCACACACACACCATATATATATATATATATATATATATATATACACACACACCCACACAAGCACACACTCTAACACACTCACACACTCAACACACACACACACCCACATATATATCCACACACACACACATACACGCACGCTCACACACACATATATACACACACACACGCACGCATATATATACACACACACATACACGCACACTCACACACACACACACACACACATATATATATATACACACACACACACACAAGCACACACTCCAACACACTCAACACACACACACCCACATATATATATACACACACACACACACACATATACACGCACGCTCACACACACACACTCACACACACATATATATACACACGCACACATACACGCACGCTCACACACACACACACACACATATATATACACACACACCCACACAAGCACACACTCCAACACACACACACCCACATATATATATATATACACACACACACACACATATACACGCACGCTCACACACACACACACACACACACATATATATATATACACACACACCCACACAAGCACACACTCCAACACACTCACACACTCAACACACACACACACACACACACACACACACTACTCACAAGTGCACCTGTTCACATCATCTCATGTGCCACTAACCCTTCCTGTTTAAACGACAGCATCTTCAACCGTGTATAAAGCTGGAGCCATCTCATACATTCAAATGCAAACCGTGTCAGTCCTCTGATTGAATGTTCTGGAAAGACTCACGTTTTTGAGCAAAGTTATCAGACTATGAATGCATGTTTACAACACTCAGTAATTAATCAGTCAAATAATGCAAAGCAACCATTAACGAGGTTTTCATAGCTTAGCAAAAGCAAACACTTAAAGCATTACTGTACAAGGTGCACCACTTCCTGTTCATTCGTACCATGAGACCTTTTGTACCCGATACCATGACAATAACATTTAAAATTAGGGCTGCACATTTATGATCAAAATCGTAATTCGTAACTGTCAATTTACAGATTATTTCCATTGATATTGTAGTTAAATTATTCATTTCAATTAATACACTGTAAAAAAAAATCTGTAATTTTAACTGTAAAAGATTGATAAAACTAATTGTTTAATGAGTAGTTACCGTAAAATATATGCTAAAAAAAAATTATATATTTAAAAATACATTTCGTTTTACAATAAAATGTTGAAAAAAAAAAACGTTAGATGTAAAAACTATGATTTTTGCATATAATTAACGTTTACAATTTATATATACATTTAATATATAATTTACCGTCTATAAATGTAATTAATGTTAACAAATGTTACATCTTGTCAAAGGGTTCAACACTGATATCCGATCTCTGTTTCACAATAGTAATCCTCCAGAAACAGTAATTGAGTTATTTGTGCAGGAGTACAAATGAAAACATGCGATATCAAAACGGGACTTTTATTATGAAAACACGATCGTCACTGTATCATCGTATCACTACAGTCACTGTATCATCGTATCTCTACAGTCACTGCATCATCGTATCTCTACAGTCACTGTATCATCGTATTACTACAGTCACTGCATCATCGTATTACTACAGTCACTGTATCATCGTATTACTACAGTCACTGCATCATCGTATCTCTACAGTCACTGTATCATCGTATTACTACATTCACTGCATCATCGTATCTCTACAGTCACTGCATCATCGTATCTCTACAGTCACTGCATCATCGTATCACTACAGTCACTGTATCATCATATCTCTACAGTCACTGCATCATCGTATCACTACAGTCACTGTATCATCGTATTACTACAGTCACTGCATCATCGTATCACTACAGTCACTGTATCATCGTATCTCTACAGTCACTGCATCATCGTATCTCTACAGTCACTGCATCATCGTATTACTACAGTCACTGTATCATCGTATTACTACAGTCACTGCATCATCGTATCACTACAGTCACTGTATCATCGTATCTCTACAGTCACTGCATCATCGTATCTCTACAGTCACTGTATCATCGTATTACTACAGTCACTGCATCATCGTATTACTACAGTCACTGTATCATCGTATTACTACAGTCACTGCATCATCGTATCTCTACAGTCACTGTATCATCGTATTACTACATTCACTGCATCATCGTATCTCTACAGTCACTGCATCATCGTATCTCTACAGTCACTGTATCATCGTATCACTACAGTCACTGTATCATCGTATCACTACAGTCACTGCATCATCGTATCTCTACAGTCACTGTATCATCGTATCACTACAGTCACTGTATCATCGTATCACTACAGTCACTGTATCATCATATCTCTACAGTCACTGCATCATCGTATCACTACAGTCACTGTATCATCGTATCACTACAGTCACTGCATCATAGTATCACTACAGTCACTGTATCATCGTATCACTACAGTCACTGCATCATCGTATCACTACAGTCACTGCATCATCGTATCACTACAGTCACTGTATCATCGTATCACTAGTCACTGTATCATCGTATCACTACAGTCACTGCATCATCGTATCACTACAGTCACTGCATCATAGTATCACTACAGTCACTGTATCATCGTATCACTAGTCACTGCATCATCGTATCACTACATTCACTGCATCATCGTATTACTACAGTAACTGCATCATCGTATCACTACAGTCACTGTATCATTGTATCCCTACAGTCACTGTATCACTACAGTTACTGTATCATCGTATCACTACAGTAACTGCATCATCGTATCACTACAGTCACTGCATCATCGTATCACTACAGTCACTGCATCATAGTATCACTACAGTCACTGTATCACTACAGTCACTGTATCATCGTATCACTACAGTCACTGTATCAATACAGTCACTGTATCATCATATCACTAGTCACTGTATCACCGTATCACTACAGTCACTGTATCATCGTATTACTACAGTAACTGCATCATCGTATCACTACAGTCACTGTATCACTACAGTCACTGCATCATCGTATCACTACAGTCACTGTATCAATACAGTCACTGCATCATCATATCACTAGTCACTGTATCAACGTATCACTACAGTCACTGTATCATCGTATTACTACAGTAACTGCATCATCGTATCACTACAGTCACTGTATCACTACAGTCACTGTATCATTGTATCCCTACAGTCACTGTATCACTACAGTCACTGTATCATCGTATTACTACAGTAACTGCATCATCGTATCACTACAGTCACTGTATCATTGTATCCCTACAGTCATTGTATCCCTACAGTCACTGTATCACTACAGTCACTGTATCATCGTATCACTACAGTCACTGTATCAGTGTATCACTACAGGCACTGTATCATTACAGTCACTGTATCATTGTATCACTACAGTCACTGTATCATCTTATCAGTACAGTCACTGCATCATCGTATCTCTAGTCACTGTATCATCGTATTACTACAGTCTCTGTATCACTACAGTCACTGCATCATCGTATCACTAGTCACTGTATCATCAGTATTACTACAGTCACCGCATCATCGTATCACTACAGTCACTGTATCACTACAGTCATTGTATCACTACAGTCACTGTATCATCGTATCATTACAGTCACTGTATCATCGTATCACTACAGTACAGAAACTCTTTTAAACTTTGTAAAGTTTTTCACAGGACAACTGGTAAATAATAATAATAA
>NC_068288.1:47121262-47128762 GCF_025860055.1 Xyrauchen texanus
TGTATGTGAGTGTGAGAGAGAGAGTGTGTATGTGAGTGTGAGAGAGAGAGTGTGTGTGTGAGTGTGTGAGAGAGAGAGTGTGTAAGTGTGTGTGAGTGAGTGTGTGTGAGAGAGTGTGTGTGTGTGTGTTTGAGAGTGTGTATGTGAGTGTGAGAGAGAGAGTGTGTATGTGAGTGTGAGAGAGAGAGTGTGTGTGTGAGTGTGTGAGAGCGAGAGTGTGTGTGAGTGTGAGAGAGAGAGTGTGTAAGTGTGTGTGAGAGAGTGTGTGTGTGAGTGTGTGAGAGCGAGAGTGTGTGTGAGTGTGAGAGAGAGAGTGTGTGTGTGAGTGTGTGAGAGAGAGTGAGTGTGAGAGAGAGAGTGTGTGTGTGAGTGTGTGTGAGAGAGTGTGTAGGTGAGTGATTGTGTGTGTAGATTAGTGTTCTGGACACTATATACACATTTCATTTGTCATCTCATAGGATCAGTTTGTCAGAAAGTCGTTTGTACACACACTGTAAATGAACCAATGTTACGTTTCTACTATTCTAGATTTGGAAATGTCCAGTCAAATGTATTTGTTGAGCGCTTTCACAACAGCCGTTGTTTCAGAGCAGCTTTACAGGAGATGATGCTATAACAGAAAATAATATAATGCCAATATCAGTTATTCATGTTTAGAACTGTTAGTGGTTAAAATGAGAACTGAGGAAGTGTCGTTGTGATTCTATATGAACTATAAATCCTCGAAGGCATCGGGCTCAGGATATAATGCCAAAGTTTAGACAGGGAAAGAAATAGAATTAAATTAGCATAGATGCATTTAAAGCAGGTTACAGAATAAGAGAAGTGTGTCCGGTTCCGGCAGACCTAACTAAAGCCGCTATGAGGGATAAATGAGGTATGTCTGGTTAAATACATCTTTAGAGAGTGTGTCTGAGTCCCGAACACTGCTAGGAACATTATCCATAGTTTAGGAGCCAAACATGCAAATGATCTCCCTCCTTCTCTGTATTGTTAAAAGTGAGCGTGATGGATTATAATTAGGGATGCACCGAAATTTCTGCCGGCGAATATATACCTCCTCGCCCCGCCCCTCAGTGCTCAGATTTGACTCTGGATCGATCTAGCCCTTATCACGGCGCTACCAAACAAAGGCCGATCATGTCAGCGGTGTGGAAATTCTTCAAAGTTTCTGATAAGGACATCAAATTTGCGATCTGCAGTGTTTATTCAGCAGAACTTTCAAGATATATATATATACAGAGTACAGCAAGAGATTCTATGGGAAAGTGTCACAACTAGCGCAGCTACAACACAACTTGAGACGTATCGAGCTGAACTACGCCAGAAGTGACAATCCCCTTGACTACGGGCGCATAAACAAAGACGGCTTTCCTTTGCTTGCGCGGATTGTGCACAGGTATTTATCTGCCCAAGCACCAGCACAGAGAGTGAGAGACTGTTCAGTGCAGCATCTCATGTTCTTGATGAGCTTCTGACAGGAGAGACTGTCAGAACGTTTAGCAACTTTTGTTCTTGAAGAGAAACCTGTCACTTGTACTTAAATAGAAAGCGGTCCAATATGATGTGTATAGCAATTACATTACACTTGTTCTTCACTTGAGGATACATCTGTCGTTTACAGCTGCCTTTGGGTTTAGTTCATTTACTGCTGTTTTGCACAATAATTTCACTTAAAGTGTACAAACATAAACAGAATAGAGGACTGATCTATATATATAATTATATATTATAGTTATATATAGATCAGTGGAATAGAGGCCCTCTGCCATTCTGTGTTCGGACCCGGTGGTGAGAACGCCCCAAAGTTGTTTACTGGGTGAGAACGCCCCCCAAAGTTGTTGACCGGGTGAGAACGCCCCAAAGTTGTTTACTGGGTGAGAACGCCCCCCAAAGTTGTTGACCGGGTGAGAACGCCCCAAAGTTGTTTACTGGGTGAGAACGCCCCCCAAAGTTGTTGACCGGGTGAGAACGCCCCCCCAAAGTTGTTGACCGGGTGAGAACGCCCAAAAGTTGTTTACCGGGTGAGAACGCCCCCCAAAGTTGTTGACCGGGTGAGAACGCCCCCCAAAGTTGTTGACCGGGTGAGAACGCCCCCAAAGTTGTTGACCGGGTGAGAACGCCCCCCAAAGTTGTTGACCGGGTGAGAACGCCCCAAAGTTGTTTACCGGGTGAGAACGCCCCCCAAAGTTGTTGACCGGGTGAGAACGCCCCCCAAAGTTGTTTACCGGGTGAGAACGCCCCAAAGTTGTTTACCGAGTGAGAACGCCCCAAAGTTGTTTACCGGGTGAGAACGCCCCAAAGTTGTTGACCGGGTGAGAACGCCCCCCAAAGTTGTTTACCGGGTGAAAACGCCCCCAAAGTTGTTGACCGGGTAAGAACGCACCAAAGTTGTTTACCGGGTGAGAACGCCCCCCAAAGTTGTTGACCGGGTGAGAACGCCCCAAAGTTGTTGACCGGGTGAGAACGCCCCCAAAGTTGTTGACTGGGTGAGAACGCCCCCAAAGTTGTTGACCGGGTGAGAACGCCCCCCAAAGTTGTTGACTGGGTGAGAACGCCCCCAAAGTTGTTGACCGGGTGAGAACGCCCCAAAGTTGTTTACCGGGTGAGAACGCCCCAAAGTTGTTTACCGGGTGAGAACGCCCCCAAAGTTGTTTACCGGGTGAGAACGCCCCCAAAGTTGTTGACCGGGTGAGAACGCCCCCAAAGTTGTTTACCGAGTGAGAACGCCCCAAAGTTGTTTACCGGGTGAGAACGCCCCAAAGTTGTTGACCGGGTGAGAACGCCCCCCAAAGTTGTTTACCGGGTGAGAACGCCCCCCAAAGTTGTTGACCGGGTAAGAACGCACCAAAGTTGTTTACCGGGTGAGAACGCCCCCCAAAGTTGTTGACCGGGTGAGAACGCCCCCCAAAGTTGTTTACCGGGTGAGAACGCCCCCAAAGTTGTTGACCGGGTGAGAACGCCCCAAAGTTGTTTACCAGGTGAGAACGCCCCAAAGTTGTTTACAGAGTGAGAACGCCCCCAAAGTTGTTTACCGGGTGAGAACGCCCCCCAAAGTTGTTGACCGGGTGAGAACGCCCCAAAGTTGTTTACCGGGTGAGAACGCCCCCAAAGTTGTTGACCGGGTGAGAACGCCCCAAAGTTGTTTACCGGGTGAGAACGCCCCCCAAAGTTGTTGACCGAGTGAGAACGCCCCCCAAAGTTGTTGACCGGGTGAGAACGCCCCCAAAGTTGTTTACCGGGTGAGAACGCCCCCAAAGTTGTTGACCGGGTGAGAACGCCCCAAAGTTGTCGGATCTCTGATCCGGTTGGTTTGCTGGCTTCCGTGGCTGCAGCACACCGTGTTGTTCTCCCGCTTACTGGTTTCAAATCTGGCAATCCGGTGGTGTCAAAATACTATTGATGAGGGGGCAGAGGGCGAGATCACACAGACCAAAACATAAACTTCAAAGTAGAATATACTGGCTTTAGCATTGTTATCGGAGAAGCCAGCATGTTTGCTAATTCTCTAATGACAGATTATACTCATTTTATGATTTAGTACAGTAAATATATTACTTATAGCACCTTTAATATACTTACTGTACATGTCATTAAAGTATTGATTCTTCTAAAATTGCTCAGGAGAAATAAAAATATACACAAATGAGTCAAATGTGGAGTAAGATTATAGAGCTGTAAAATTTATGTTAGCATAGCTCAGATTATTAGCTCTTGGAAGAATTGAATGAGCAATGTTTGACTTCATGTTCAGATCTCTGACTGCAGGTATCTTGTCTAACCGGAGCACATTTTGAGACATCATTAAGATCTCTTCTGAAAGTTCCTGGATTACAAGCGTCGTTTTGTCAGGAGAAACCAGCAGGAAGTCTCCATTTGCACTTTAATAAAACATGCTCTCGGAGAATCACTTGAAGATCTCATGAGTGATTCTTTTCCTGTTTCCTATGAACCGTTCCTACATTGTCTATTGCAGAAGAGAATTCCCAGCTCAGTGTTAGCGATGTATGTCACAAGTATTAATCCATACAAACTATTTCAAGCTTTAGAACAGAGACCACCGTTTGTTCAGAAGTGCCAAATCCAAGCGATCAGGATTATGATTACGCTGAGCTGTGATCTGATCTGGGTTACTGAAGTCGCTTTAGTTGGCTGTAGTTGAGTTTTAGTGCAGTTATAGCTGCAAACCGGTCAACAAAATGCCTCAAGAGGAACACTGACTCTTTGTGATTTCATTCTGAAAGCTGTTAAGGTCTGGAACGTTTTAGGCGGAAAGAACCTGGTTTTGATTGTCGAGATTTGGAGTTAAAAACAGATCGCGGAGGGAGACGTTTGGGATGTAGGAGTTGGCCGTAATTGTTTTTGTGGGTTATCTCAAGGTAGATGTCTTGCTGTTAACGGTCATTGTTGGATGGTGCTAAAGATTCATCCGCACATCCCCAGCTGAAGGGGTTACAGCAGCTGTTGTTGCTCATTGGTGGAAGTTTGTGGCAGTGGCGCAGGCATGCTGCCCTCCACCGTCCCCTCTTCCTGCAGCAGGATGCTGGGCTGCGGTGATGTTCCTGTTCGCAGCGTTCTGGCTCTGATGTGTTTACACGCCGAGAACATTACAGACACACCGCTCGGGCGACACGTCCAGCTGCGCTTTCCTGCTCTGAGCAGTAACAGCGCTCCAAAGAACCACAGCAGGATGCCGTGGGGGAAAAATGCGGGCCAGGGACGACTGCTCGGTTTGAGGAAAACCACTGGACATGTCCCTGCCAGGTAGGGTTAATGGAGTTTATGGTTGGACTGTATCTCAAACTATGTTAATTTGACTAACATCTGGACAGTATGAATTGAATTGAGAGTGTAAATTCTGGTTTAAAGTTACTTTGTGTTAAGGTCGCAGGTTAATTATTACAGTCAAACGACCTAATCCCATAGGGGAACCTTGTTATCTGGATGGCTGTCCACTTTACTTAACGGTTGAACTCTGCAAGAAGCTTTTCAAATGCGATCTGGATTAAGACTGTAACAAAGTTCACTGTCACTGAGTCTAAAGTGGATTACTGGCGAGCTGACTCAACCGAGATAACCGAGACTGAGTTTGTTTCATATTTTATCCCATTTTCTTCCCAATTTAGAATGCCCAATTCCCAATACATACTTGGTCCTTGTGGTGGCGTGGTTACTCACCTCAATCCGGACATGTCTCAGTTGCCTCCGTGTCTGAGACGTCAATCCGCGCATCTTAACGCCCCACCGAGAGTGAGAACCACATTATAGCGACCACGAGGAGGTTACCCCATGTGACTCTACCCTCCCTAGCAACCGGGCCAATTTGGTTACCCCATGTGACTCTACCCTCCCTAGCAACCGGGCCAATTTGATTACCCCATGTGCCTCTACCCTCCCTAGCAACCGGGACAATTTGGTTACCCCATGTGACTCTACCCTCCCTAGCAACCGGGACAATTTGGTTACCCCATGTGACTCTACCCTCCCTAGCAACCGGGACAATTTGGTTACCCCATGTGACTCTACCCTCCCTAGCAACCGTGCCAATTTGGTTAACCCATGTGACTCTACCCTCCCTAGCAACCGGGCCAATTTGGTTACCCCATGTGACTCTACCCTCCCTAGCAACCGGGCCAATTTGGTTACCCCATGTGACTCTACCCTCCTTAGCAACCGGGCCAATTTGGTTACCCCATGTGACTCTACCCTCCCTAGCAACCGGCCCAATTTGGTTACCCCATGTGACTCTACCCTCCCTAGCAACCGGCCCAATTTGGTTACCCCATGTGACTCTACCCTTCTTAGCAACCGGCTCAATTTGGTTACCCCATGTGACTCTACCCTCCCTAGCAACTGGCTCAATTTTTTTACCCCATGTGACTCTACCCTCCCTAGCAACCGGGCCAATTTGGTTACCCCATGTGACTTTACGTTCCCTAGCAACCGAGCCAATTTGGTTACCCCATGTGACTCTACCCTCCCTAGCAACCGGGCCAATTTGGTTACCCCATGTGACTCTACCGTCCCTAGAAACCGGGCCAATTTGGTTACCCCATGTGACTCTACCCTCCCTAGCAACCGGGCCAATTTGGTTACCCCATGTGACTCTACCCTCCCTAGAAACCAGGCCAATTTGGTTACCACATGTGACTCTACCTTCCCTAGCAACCAGGCCAATTTGGTTACCCCATGTGACTCTACCCTCCCTAGAAACCGGGCCAATTTGGTTACCCCATGTGACTCTACCCTCCCTAGAAACCAAGCCAATTTGGTTACCCCATGTGACTCTACCCTCCCTAGCAACCAGGCCAATTTGGTTACCCCATGTGACTCTACCCTCCCTAGCAACCGGGACAATGGAGACCTGACTGGAGTCACTCAGCACGCCCTGGATTCAAACTCACGACTCGCTGAGATACCCCCAATTTTTTATTTTTAAAGAGAATTAGTGTATGTTTAAATTGACAGTAACCAAGATTAATAAACGCTGTAAATATATTGTTCATGTTAACTAATGTGAACAAGTAGAACCTCATTGTAAATGTATTAGTGTGGACGTGGCCTAAATGAGATCCTTATTGTTTTTGTCACCGATTATTTATAGTTGAACTACTTTATATGATCTTGTAAACTACAATAGTAGGAGTAGCTTTAACAACATTGCTGTAAATGTTTGTATATATAATGTTACATTCGACCTTTAGTCTTCACATTCAGCTTTTGTGTTCACGCTTGGCGTTGGTATGAGTGATTCTGTTCTCTCGCTATATAAAAGTCAGCACATTGTGTTGTGGTGTTTGAAACAACAATGAATCTGGAGATGTGGCGAGGAGGGGGTGGACATTCAGGTTTAAAAATAATCGCACTGTTCTTCCGTCACGTCGACCTGAAGCTAAAACAACAAGTCTGAATATCTTCATTCTTGAACTGTTAGAGGACAGATGCTGCATGCATTCCTCAAAGCACCTCACTGTACTGTGTGTCATGTCTCGGAGGTTTATATACTTGCACTGGTTTTTAGGTTTTATGTGCAGAATTTAGACGACTGAGATTGAATAGAACAATGAAATGTGTATCTGCGTCATTGAGCTTCCTGTTAGCATTAGCCAGATGTTTAAGTGCCATTACCGACAGATTTAATGAGCGTTGAGCGACCTGCGTCTGTGCAGACCTGCAGCGTTGTTCATTAAACTTAGAAAGGAAAGTCTGCACAAATATGAGGAAGAGGAACGTGATGATGGATGCAGAAGATATCTGAATACTTCTGTGAAGTGAAGGAAGAAAGATAAGAGTCCAGAGAACGCAAGAAAGAGTCTTTAAGTATACGCAGGTCCCACATAACATGTCCATGCACTTTATATCAAAGTTTAGGTCACATTTTAAATTAATATATAAGGGAAAGTGTATATATTATGTGCTGTGACTGATCACCATTTATTTTAAGATGTTTTCATCAAATTAACCCTTTAATGCATGACAGTGGATATATGTTTAAAAGCA
>NC_068288.1:47136262-47138762 GCF_025860055.1 Xyrauchen texanus
GAGATTAAAGAGTTTGTATTTTTCTCTAGTATAATGACTCACTGATGTTTCGTGTGTTTGTCAGACGACGAGCAGGACGAGCTCTGGCTGCAGGACGCTGGATTGTCGCCGTTGGCAACCAGTGAAGGAGAGGAAGTTGATAAAGCAGTGTTGTTGTCGACGCTCACTAAGACACAAGCAGCGGCGGTTCAGAGACGCATCGACTCGTACACGTGTTCACTGCGCAAGAGAAACAAAACCCCACCACGACACGTCAAAGACATCTTTAGCTGCTCCATCACTCAGGTAACATCTCACCAGTTGCACTGAATTCAGCAGGATTTACTGTAAATAATAAATTTAGCACTGTATTAATAATTCCTCACATTGTGTTTGTTCTAAACCTCTAACGCTATTAAACTTCTGCAATAAATTCAGCCTGAAGCGCTCAACGTACAGACTCAAACATTTTAGCCTGAGGTGTGCTATCTATTTTTTATTTATACTTATTAAGAAACTTAATAAGAGTAAAGAGAAGTCACCTTTATAATCACTGCCAAAAAATTATTTTCTTATTTCGTATTTTTGTCTTGTTTTTCCATCTAAACAAACATAAAACAGGATCGTAACAAGGTTAAAATGGGAAAGGAGGAGGCGGGAACCGGCTGAACACTCAAAGTGATATTTTAATTTAAACTTAAACTAAAAGACACAAACATAAACACACACAGCAGCTGCGTGTGGCTCTCTCGCTCCTGAACTGCCGCACCATCCCTCTCCTCGGCTGATTAGCCCAATCAAGGGGCCGGCCGTGTGGACTCATGGCCCCACCCTCCTCCTCGTCACAAATATACATTTACTTGACAAGCTGAAGTTGCATTCAATATTTTGTCTTGTTTTCAGAGATCTAGAGAACACAAACTCAATTTAGTGAGGTTTATGCTTAAAACAAAAAACTAAATACTAATTAAGAAAATTATTTGGATTAATTTTTATAATATTTATTATTATTATTATTTTGCAGTGCAAAGACTAAAAACTATACTTCAAACTTAAACTCTATTCTACTGCAGAGTATATATGTGTGTGTGTGTGTATATATATATGTGTATATATGTGTGTGTATATACACTCACCTAAAGGATTATTAGGAACACCTGTTCACTTTCTCATTAATGCAATTATCTAATCAACCAATCACATGGCAGTTGCTTCAATGCATTTAGGGGTGTGGTCCTGGTCAAGACAATCTCCTGAACTCCAAACTGAATGTCAGAATGGGAAAGAAAGGTGATTTAAGCAATTTTGAGCGTGGCATGGTTGTTGGTGCCAGACGGGCCGGTCTGAGTATTTCACAATCTGCTCAGTTACTGGGATTTTCACGCACAACCATTTCTAGGGTTTACAAAGAATGGTGTGAAAAGGGAAAAACATCCAGTATCGCGGCAGTCCTGTGGGCTGAAAATGCCTTGTTGATGCTAGAGGTCAGAGGAGAATGGGCCGACTGATTCAAGCTGATAGAAGAGCAACTTTGCCTGAAATAACCACTCGTTACAACCGAGGTATGCAGCAAAGCATTTGTGAAGCCACAACACGCACAACCTTGAGGCGGATGGGCTACAACAGCAGAAGACCCCACCGGGTACCACTCATCTCCACTACAAATAGGAAAAAGAGGCTACAATTTGCAAGAGCTCACCAAAATTGGACAGTTGAAGACTGGAAAAATGTTGCCTGGTTTGATGAGTCTCGATTTCTGTTGAGACATTCAGATGGTAGAGTCAGAATTTGGCATAAACAGAATGAGAACATGGATCCATCATGCCTTGTTACCACTGTGCAGGCTGGTGGTGGTGGTGTAATGGTGTGGGGGATGTTTTCTTGGCACACTTTAGGCCCCTTAGTGCCAATTGGGCATCGTTTAAATGCCACGGCCTACCTGAGCATTGTTTCTGACCATGTCCATCCCTTTATGGCCACCATGTACCCATCCTCTGATGGCTACTTCCAGCAGGATAATGCACCATGTCACAAAGCTCGAATCATTTCAAATTGGTTTCTTGAACATGACAATGAGTTCACTGTACTAAAATGGCCACCACAGTCACCAGATCTCAACCCAATAGAGCATCTTTGGGATGTGGTGGAACGGGAGCTTCGTGCCCTGGATGTGCATCCCACAAATCTCCATCAACTGCAAGATGCTATCCTATCAATATGGGCCAACATTTCTAAAGAATGCTTTCAGCACCTTGTTGAATCAATGCCACGTAGAATTAAGGCAGTTCTGAAGGCGAAAGGGGGTCAAACACAGTATTAGTATGTGTTCCTAATAATCCTTTAGGTGAGTGATATATATATATATATATATTTTTTTTTTTTACTTATTTTCCCAAAAGAAAATTCTAAATATCCTTAAAATAAGAATACATTACTGGACAAAATATTGCCAATGGGGTAAGAAAAATATATTTTTTCCCCTTTTAAATCAATTTTGTTTTCCTTATCCCATTAACAAATA
>NC_068288.1:47151262-47153762 GCF_025860055.1 Xyrauchen texanus
CGTTCGTTACTATAGCAACAACAGGCAGTGGGAGAAATGTAATGTCTCTCTTTGGCGTAAGCCCCGTCTGGCGTTCCGATATATCCCGCAGGAGATTGGAGGCAGGGTCGAGAGACCAAGTGGTGGTGGTGGGGTGGAGGAGGTTGCCGTGTTAGATATATTTACATGTATGCATTTGGCAGATGCTTTTATCCAAAGAGACTTACACAGCACTTATTACAGGGACAATCCCCCCGGAGCAACCTGGAGTTAAGTGTCTTACTCAAGGACACAATGGTGGTGACTGTGGGGATCGAACCAGCAACCTTCTGAGTACCAGATTACCAGTTATGTGCTTAGACCACTATACCACCACCACGCCACACTGTTAGCACACTGAAACAGCAATGTGATGGATTGCGAGCGGTGTTAAAAGCAATGGCTTACATGTGATTGGCTGGGAGTTACCCCGCTAATGGCGCGATGATGTACAGCTGCTAGTCTTCCTGCTACAGCTACGCTGTGCTTACATTTCCTGTTCTGTAGTGTTTGTTTGTTTGTATATAAAGTGTTTGTTCTTCTATAGGTTCCTAACTTCCTGATGAGTCAAGTGAGGAGACTGAACGAGAACAGCAACCGGCGCTATCAGTTCTACGACAAACGCATTAAAAACCTGCTGAGGAAGATCCACACCGACAGCAAAGACAAAGCCGACAAGAACTCTTCTGAGGTGAGAGACAAACGAGGATAAAAGTTGAGAAGAGAGATTGAGTGTGTAACTCGACTGATAAACCTCCGGTAGTGTAGGATCACTCTGAAGGGGTTTATTTGCAATATTGACCGACTGACCGTACTGTACCCTGCTTACAATACAGCTACTTACATAACATGAAGTATTAGTAAATGTGGCAGTGGTGGCTCAGTGGTTGAGGCTCAGGGTTACTGACCAGAAGGTCGGGGGTTCAAGCCCGAGCACCACTAAGATGCCACTGTTGGGCCCTTGAGTAAGACACTTAACTCCAGGTTGCTCCGGGGGGATTGTCCCTGTAATAAGTGCTCTGTAAGTCACTTTGGATAAAAGCGTCTGCCAAATGCATAAATGTAAATATGAGACCATAGACTGTAAAAAAAGATGGCCGACGCCCCTTCGCTCTTTTCCATTTGTGAGAACTGAAGCCGCCAGTGTCCCGATATGGCGCTGCCATCTTGGGACTTGAGTCTGCGCAGTTGCAATTTCGGGACCAGACCTGCGCAGTAGTGAACAGGAAGTAAAGCCGCGAAATCAAGGCCCCGCCCTCACTCTCGCTGAATCAATCGCAAGCACACGCCCCTTTTGACTTTTGACTTTTGACGGTGTGAAATAATTAATTATAGAAATTTAGATATTAAATTTAGAGCTCCAATCTCCTCAGTCCTCCGAAGATCCCGAAAAAAAGTCAGTTGGTGCTTCAGTGACTACTTCGCTCAGAGAACCTGTCAATCACAGCTGTCAATCATGATGTCACAGCAGCGTTTTTATAGCATCAAATAACTAAAAACAAACTTATTTTGAAAACAAACACTTGAAATGACATCAATGTGATAGAAACGACAGTAAATGACAGAAACTATCTTTGGAATAAAGATATGTGAAGTGTAATTTAATTGTTTAGTTGGTCTCACATCCCGTTGAATAACATGGGGAGGCGGGGTTTATGACCTATACTAGGACCAGCCACCGGGGGGCGATCGAGACGTTTTGGCTTCACTTCTGAGGGTTTGTGTTTAATATTGATGATTATTTCTTGTCCTCAGCGGTGTCGTACTGTTAAGATCCAGCTGGGTGACGTGAGTTTCTCCATGGAGTTTCATCTCACGATTAACTCTCGAGCTGCTGATCTGATGTCACAGTTTTATAAAGAGCTGCACACCTCTGACAACAGCAGGGGAATCATCCGGCGGTATGAACACACAGTTTGGAAGAGCAGAGGATCACATACACATGCAAATGACATTTTAATTGCATTTCTTTTTATTTCCCACTCACAGAAATGGCTCAACAAACCTCCCAGACTGTGCCATATATGAAGTAGGTGGAAATATTGGTAAGCTGGATCAGTGCATATAATATAATAAATACAGTACAAACTTAAAGAAGCATTTGGACACTTTAGTCTCACGTTGCATTAAATAGCAAAACATCAGAGTTTAATGTTAGAGAACGATAGCAAGAATTAATTAGGTTTGAAATGAAAATAGATATTAGGTATTTTATTATCTAGTGCATTACCACTATTTATGTGTGACCTTATAGGAATAATAATACAGGTTAATTAAAAACCTCCAGTGAGACACTTCCAATGGAAGTCAATGGCGTCCATTTTTAGAGAGTCAGAAATGTGAAGTTTATAATTTTATAAAAGCACTTGCATTCATTTTTCTGTTAAAACATGTGTATTATTTGAGCTGTAAAGTTCTTTAAATTGTCATTTTTACAGTCGTTTTAGGTTTTTAGTGTTTTTGTCATTACGTCGTCATGGCA